>NW_016107874.1:541493-549135 GCF_001604975.1 Cebus imitator | reverse complement strand
ACTCAGGAGGCTGAGGCAGGAGAATTGCCTGAACCCAGGAGGCGGAGGTTGCGGTGAGCCAAGATCGCGCCATTGCACTCCAGCCTGGGTAACGAGCGAAACTCCGTCCCCCCCCCAAAAAAAAAAATGAACTGATAAACTTATTTTCAAATATTTCAAAAGTTGAAGAAATCTGGAATCTTAAATACTTGTAATCTTGAACACTTTGGGAAAGGGATACTCAACTTGTTTGTATATTTTATTTCATTGTGTGTGGTCACTTGAGAAAAGTTAATCCAATCAGAACCAAAAAGAGAGGTCATTATGTAGTATGACAATCTGTTTTTACCATTCTGAAACCTAGACTTTAGTAGGTAGTGTTTCTCTTAAGAATCGGTTGTATATCAGTGATAGACTGGATAAAGAAAATGTAGTATATATACACCATGGAATATTATGCAGCCATAAAAAGGAATGAGATCATGTCTTTGTAGGGACATGGATGAAGCTGGAAGCCATCATCTTCAGCAGACTAGCACAGGAACAGAAAACTAAACACCATATGTTCTCACTCATAAGCAGGAGTTGAATATTGAGAACTCATGGACACAGAGAAGGGAACAATACACATCAGAAACCTGTTGCAGGGTGAGGGGAAGGATCTTAGATGATGAGTCAATAGGTGTAGCAAACCATCATGGCACATGTATACCGATGTAACAAACCTGAACGTTCTGCACATGTATCCCATTTTTTTAGAAGTAAAAAAAGGTTGTTTAGACTGTTACCAGAAATAATAAAATGATGGGTCTTATATCTGCATCAGGTATTCACCTTCCACCCTAGAAACACAATTAAAAAACTGTATTCAAAAGTCAGAAATAAAAGAAATGTCATTTAGTTGGTAGCTGTTATTTTTAAAAGTAATTGTTTTTGATTTACTTTTCTCTGGAATTATTTTCTCCTGATCTTTGCTATATGACCTGCATGATTTTCAGATATCATATGAAATGTCACCTCCTCAAAGAGAGCCTCCTAACCTCCTTTTGCCAAAAAAAAAAAATAAAAAGAAGTCAAGGCCTAAATGAACATGCCAATTCATAAATATGGAATTGTCTAACTTTATTATTTTACAAAACAAATACCCCGAATTCATGCAGATAGCCAGCATATGGCCAAAAAGCTGCAGTAATTTTTTTTTTTTTTTTGAGACGGAGTTTCACTCTTGTTACCCAGGCTGGAGTGCAATGGCACCATCTCTGCCCACCACAACCCCTGCCTCCTGGGTTCAAGCAATTCTCCTGCCTCAGCCTCCTGAGTAGCTGGGACTACAGGTGTGCGCCACCATGCCCAGCTAATTTTTGTATTTTTAGTTGAGACGGGGTTTCACCATGTTGACCAGGATGGTCTCGATCTCTTGACCTTGTGATCCACTCACCTCGGCCTCCCAAAGTGCTGGGATTATAGGCGTGAGCCACCGCGTCCAGCCAAGCTGCAGTAATTTTTTTTAGCTCTATTTACATAGAATTAAAGCTACAGTTGTTACGTGTTCTACTTTTAGTAGAGACTTACAGATAGTCAATTCATGTTAATAGTTACAATTTGCTAACCATATATCTTGTTTTCATAATATTAATAACAACTGCGTTTTGAGTTGGAGTTTCCCTCTTGTTGCCCAGGCTGGAGTGCAATGGCACAATCTTGACTCACTGCAACCTCCGTGTCTAGGTTCAAGCTCTTTTCCTGCCTTGGCCTCCTGAGGTTACAGGAGGTTAGGTTAGGTTACTGGGGTTACAGACATGTACCACCATGCCCGGCTACTTTTTCATTTTTAGTAGAGACAGGGTTTCTCCATATTGGTCAGGCTGGTCTCAAACTCCTGACCTCAGGTGATCTGTCTGCCTCAGCCTCCCAAAGTGCTGGGATTACAAGTGTGAGCCACCATGCCCAGCTGTTTTCATAATTCTTTATAAGTATATTCTATAGTTTCTTCTGGTATATATCTAGGCATATGATTATTCACACCCTTCAACATATCTTGGTAAGGTTAGATTAGGTGTGTTTTTGACAAATTTAAAATACCCACCCAGTTCTCATATCATTTTTTATTTTATTCACAACTCTTTATTTTCTGGTGTATTTTTATTTATTTGGTCTATGGGTTCACATATATTAGGCTGTAATCACCAATGCCAATCAGTGGATGCATGAACATTTTTATGAGTTTGAGTCAAAAATTCAAAATTAAATATACAGGCAGTGATGTACATCAAAATTTAGATATATTTAAATTTTTTCTTGATGTATATGTAATAACTAAAATAAACATTTGCCAGTAGCAGGCAAATGCAAATGGAATTTTAAATGCTAATCAGTAAATGCATGATTTGATATTACTTTCTGAAAATTAGGGCTTGTGAGAACATTAACATAGTTGTGAAATGTAAATATATTTTCACTTAACAACAGCTATAATCAAGATAATGGGCTTTTCATAGCTGTTAGAAACATGGCAATTACTTAAATGTGCAACTTAAACATGAGCACAGTTCTAGCATTTGCTGATTGCTATTTCTTCTCTTGGATAAGATTCAGTCTTGGATAGATAATTGATAATAATTAAATTTACTGAGCTTCAAAGACAATGGTTTGAGAGGCAATTGCAATATAATATTAAGTTTACTTAGCTTTTCGTAGAACAGAACTGAGGAAATGAGGGGAAGAATAACGGGGAAGTCTTTAAATTTCTGGCTTTCCATTTAAGAGGTAATTTGAATCAATTACCTTGTATTTTCGTTTTCTTTCTTTAGTGCTGACTGACAATTTTGCTCTCTGTATTGTACATATTGTTGGTAAGGAAATGTTCCTGGCAAAAGTGTCGCCATGTTTTGCTCCGACGGTACTTCTTTATGTCCATTTCCCAATATTGAGTCTGAATAGCCAGTGAAATGGGACTTTGGGAAGAAACTAAGTACATGCTTAGAAAATTTACAAGTAGGTAAATTCTTCTCTTCTTTCATACATGGAATACATGTAGAGAATTCAGGCTATTTATGGGCTTTTAAAAAACAGTAGTGTGATTTTGGGTAAAAATTGCAAAATAGTTTAAGTGCATATATATTTCCCACACTGGTAACATACCACAGGCATAAACGAGATGCCAATGTAATAGTAGTGCTTAATTCAATTAATGCCTTTCCTCTTAAATGCATTTGATTTTATATCTTTATTAATCATTATAAAGTCACTTTATAATGAACATTATTTACTCTCTGAACCTAACTATATCCTCATTTTATCATTACATGTGTGTATATATTTTCAATATAAAAATATACCCTCATACACGCATGGTGTGTGCGGATATGTACATATACAATATTGTATATGTGCACATACATATATTTATTCAACATTGTGAGATGTTTTCAGGTAGTTTTGTTTCATTTGTGTATGTGCGGCAGGCAGAAGTGTGAATATAAACAGATTCCAGTGTGTGTCACTCTTACAGCTTGAAAAAATACTGATCTTTTTTTATTCACACTTCTGACTCCCCATACACAAAACACATAATTACGTAAAAAAATATATATATATGCATAACATTGGATATATATGTACATTAGAATTTTTCCTGGGAGAAAGTCTATACATTCAACACATTCTTTAAAATTTTTTGACTCCAAAAGTTGAGGAAATTACAGGAAGAAGACAGGGACTGTGAATGAATTGTTTCAGGAAATAGTCACCGTTGTCTGCCTTACGACTAGAAATGAAGATTAACTTGACTTTCTCATTAATTTGGGGGATTATCCATTGTGAGTTTATTAAAAAATTGTACCCAACTTTGACATGCTGATATAGTATACATTTTGAAGTGTGGATTCTAAATTAATAGAGGAAAGAAAGCCATAGCCAAACACAAAGATATGTTAAGTTTTCACTGCTTGAGGTAAAGAGACCAGTTTTAGTGAATATTTTGCTATTATTACTGCTGTTTAGAAACATAAATACAAAGAATAATTATTTATGCAAGTAGTTACATAATTACCCAAATAATTACTCTTCTTTCTATTCATTTTTAGTTTTTTAAATTTGTTTAATTTTAATTTTTTAAAATTTTTATCAGATGATAAACTAGGAAGCAGTTCAAAACAGTCATAATAAGCATTGGGTGTGCTAAAACATAGTATCTTAGAAAGGAAAAGAGAGAGGGATGAAAAAACAAGAAAACAGACAAAGGGACATACATAGCAGTGGAGAGGAGAGAGGAAGAGGGAAGGAGGGAAGAAGAGAGAAATTCTCTCACTGAGAATGTTAAGCAGTGAGGTATTATTTCTCTCCATGATTCTTAAGTAGCAGCATCAATGAGTATTTCCTGTGACTGTGTATGGAGCATCAGAACAGAAATGTCACTGTCAGAGTTGATATTTACTGGAGCACAGCGAAGGAATTTGGGGATTGGTCTATCATAATAGAAGCCCTAGTTACTCCATGAAGACAAGTGATAACCTTTACATGAAACTGGTCATTTAAAAGCTGACATTTGATTTCCCTGTGTAGCCAGTCTCCACTGTAATTTGCTGCCTCAAACAAGTAGGGAACTGTGCAACTTAAGTTTAGGGCACAGAAAAAAAGAGTCTGCCCTATTAAAAATAAAACTACATTTCATAGTTGACAGGCAATGTAGTTAGTTGCAGAGAAGATGATCGGGAAAAGATTGACATTGCTTTTATGAATGGAATGTTGAGAAGAAAGTCATTAGCAACAAAAATAAAATATTACCTACTGCAAGACAAGTCCCCATGAGACTTTGATCCAGGCCAGTATGTTGGATAGTAGCGTCAAGACACTGATTGGAACCTGTTCCCCCAAGGTCACCATAATCTACACGCTGTAAAATTGAGTGGATGCTCTATGAGGGTTTATCCCTCCTAACTCCTCCAGAGCTTTGGTCACCGTCAACCATTCCCTTCTTATGAATCCCAATCCCCCTCCCACCCTTTAGTTGCTATTGTATGACTGTGGTCCTCTCTGCATGACTTTCTGTTAGTCTGGTTTGCAAGGTTCTCTTCCTTAATTCTTGTTTATTGGCATATATTGATTTGAAGGTTTCTGCCCTTCTCATTCACACACTCCCTTTTCATGCTTTCATTCCACTGTATGTTGACTACCCTGTCGTATTCACATCTTCAGCCTTAGCCATGTCTCTGCCACTGTGTTCAGTGACCACATCTTACCTTCCCTCCTGTTCTCAGAGCTTCCCACATATTGTCAGCTAGCTAAAAAGTTCATTTTTCCTAATAATAGCTGCTGGTTATTCAGCACCTCCTAAGTTAGGCTTGTTGTTTATATGCTTTATTTCTGTGACTCACAATGATCCTTCAAGATAAATATTATCTACATTTTTTTTTTTGAGACACAAGAAAGGACCTTTTATTGTCAGGCGGGAGTGCAGTGATGGGATTTCAAATGTTGGTTAATTTCTAAAACATAACTGTTTTTACTTTAGTCACAAAGCACCTTAATGATTTTGTATTAGATACTAATGAACTATTTTGTTACCTCTTCTAGATAGAAATAATAAGCACTGGGTATGTACCACATACTGTTTTAATTGCTTTATATATGTTAAATCATTTAATTAACAATCATATGAGATAGATACTATTATTGCAGAGTTGAAGAAACTGAGGCGCAGAAAGGAATAGTAACTTTCTCAAGGCCCGACAGTTACTATGAAAAAGAGCCAGGATTTTCACCAAAGCAGTCAGCCTCCAAACTCCAGGCTGTTGTCAGCACACCACGTTCTGTCTCTTGCTGTGTTTAGTTGCCAACCAACAGTGAGGAGTTTGGAAAGTGTCTTTTTCATGTCTCACATCCACTATATTTTAAAAACAATGGCAATAGTATGTCCTTCATCTTCACTGGGATATTATCTGGAAATAAGCAATAATGAGATTTTTCCAGATGAAACATGCCAGATGATATCATAAACTCAAGTTTTAAGTCTTGTTTAGTTTCATGCAGTGCATTTCTCTTTCCTGGACAGAGAACTTGAGCACTAAATAGTCCCAAATTCTTTTGAAGTTTGAATTAGCCATAGTTGAATAATATAGGGAAATAATAAAATACTTAAAATGCTGAGATAAGTAACTATGGAGGCAAAGTTTTAAAGATGCATAATTAATTATTGAGTATCTGCTATGTGCTAGGTGTAGAGTATGTGGTTTGGGGGAAGACTACTATGAACAAGATAAAGTCTCTATCGATGCAGCCTTCCATTTTCATGGAGATACCCAAAAACACAGAGACCCTTACTCCGTGGGGAATATGGAGAGCAGTATCTCCAGAAATCCCTAGGCAGCAGGAAGCCTGTCTGCTGAGGCCCTGAAAACTAAGCCTCAAACGAGGTCTACTGGCAGTGGACTTGACTTTAAATCCTGGCTGCATACTAACTATTTAAGCTCTCAAAGTTTTACTTTATCTGTGAAACCCAGTTCATCTTCAGCCACAACTTTGAGTTTCCCTAAAGCAATAAAGGGGAAAAAAACTGAAGGAAGATAATGCTACAGTTCCTTTTTTTTTTTTTGCCCATATTATACCTAAATCAATGAATGCTATGAATACTTGATTGAATCCTATGAGTAGGAACAGTTTAAAATAAACTGCCCCTTGATGAGAGACAATTACAACTTTCTCTGAACTCAGCTCAACTCTAGCAATAATAATTATAGTAATAACTGCTTATTAGGTTCTAGACATTACATAGATTCACTCATTTATTTCTTCTTACGATGCAATGAGGCAATGCTGTCTCTTCATAAATTTAATAAATGTATTTTATTGGAGTACCTAAATATTCTGTTCTTCTACTTATACAAGATGAGATCATTACAGCTAAGCTTTTAAAGACAGAGTCCAAGGACACTACATCACTTCTGTGATTGACAGGAGTCACCTGCTGTGTCAGTGAAAAACAAAACGCATACTAGATATTTTGACAGAGAGAAATTAAGGTGGGAAATTGACTACGTATCGGAGCACTGAAAAATCAAAGAGAGGACACTTAGGAAACACAGATAATAAAGAACTAAAACAAGCAGCTACCGTCGCTAATCTTGGGGGAATAGAGGGAATAGTTTGGGTTGTAGGAATCTATAAGCTTAAAGGTGGGGCCCCAGTAAAGTGGGATTCAGACCTCTGAGGTCACTGTCTTGCTGCTGCCAGTTCCTTGGAAGAGACCCAGTGAGACTATTAGGGAATATGGAAAAGAAGCTGAAGATTGACATTAACTGCCCATGCCAGGGTGAAGGGCCCTTGCTCAGACTATTCGAGAATACGAGGAAGCAAAAAGGAATATTTGAGGTTTTCTTCAGCCTTGCAATCCTCTCTAGTACCTTTATGGTGACAGAACCTAACAGGAAGCCTCCTTGTCAAAGGATCATTGGAATTTGCTAAGACATGGCCCTAGCATCACACAGCAGAGTGCAGAGGAGTAGGATTGTTGGAGAGAGAACATTGTTTAATAGCTGGAACAAGTCCTTTGTCTGCTTTAGCAATAGGCCCTCTGACGTGCCCACATCTCTACAAATGTGTGGCTGCTCTGCTTGGGGGCTGGCTGCCTGCATAATTGCTAAGCTTGGCACTGGTTTTTTTTTTT
>NW_016107874.1:534858-541307 GCF_001604975.1 Cebus imitator | reverse complement strand
ACTGATGTAATTCCTCAAACTAGCCATCATTTTAGTTTCTCCTCCTTCAATCCTCACATACAACCCAATGTACAGTAATCTCAAATCTATCTATCAAATACAAAGTAAAAACAAGAGATTTAATTCTCCCTCCTGAAAGTTAGGGAAGAGGCCATTCCCCTCCTTCCCTTTCATAGATTATTTACTTAAGAAAGTTGTAATTATAAGTTATTTCTGTCTCTTTGAAATGTGTGTAAACCTTTTAAAAAGCTGAATAGTCTCTTACCAGCTTTAAGACCCAGGAATGTCTTTTTCAAGGACCTGAAATCATCTCTTTGAAATGTAAATATCCAGAGAGATAGCATCTTTATCTTCCAGTCTCTGTGGGAGGTTAGGAGTCTAACTTCTACAGTGCCTTACTCCAAGTCACAAAACTACTTCCTTGCATTAAGATGTGAGAAGTTAAAAATCTCCTTTTGATAAAGCCGATTAGCAAGCACAGATGGCCACCCTAATAACCAGGTGAATCTAGGATAAAATATCTGTAACAAATGATGTTGTGAAGTCCACTTAAAGACTATAGATGCTCCTTGATTTATGATTGGGTTATGTTCTGATAAGCTAATTGTAAGTTGAAAATATCAGTCAAAATGCATTTAATACATTTAATCTACCTAGTACATCATAACAGTCAAGTCCACCTTAAATGTGCTCAGAACACTTACATTATTCTGCAATTGGGCAGAATCATCAAACATAAAGCCTAATAAAGTATTGAATATTTTATGTAATTTACTGGACGCTGTACTGAAAGTAAAAAATAGAATGATTATATGAGTACTTGATTTATGGTTTCTAATGTATGCATATTATACCATTGGAAGGTTGCAAGTTTGTAAATTGGGGATTGTTTTACCTTAAGAACAGACGTGTAATGGGTTGCATTGGCTTGGCTATATAAAAGGGTGAGATTACTTGCTGTTTTTGAATTCTCTTTGCAGCCTCCCTATAATGTGCATTGTAGTCTGGTTTGATACTTTTTGAGGATTAAAATCGTTTTCTTTCTATTCTACCTTTCTGTAGAAGTTTTTGCGTTCAGAGAAGATTTTGTTTTTGATTACATTTCTCCAACGTTCCATCTCTTATCTCAATTTCTATTGCATCATCCTATCTGCCATATTTATATGCCTTCAAGTATTTGTCTTTTGCTTCTATTCTTGCTCCCTCCACATGTTCAGTCATGTGGATTTTAAAGAATACAGTTCAGCTTATGTCACTCCTCCTCTTTAAATCCTGCAAGGGCTCATACTGTGCTTCAAATGAAATCCCAAGTCCTAGAAGTCCTAAGCTATCTGGCCCTTTCCTAGCTTGCTCACCTCAGCCCCTGCGTCTCTTAGACTTGCCCATTTTGTTCAGCCATGCTGGTCTTTCATTTTGTTTTAGTTCAAACTCTTTCCCACATGCTATTCACTTGGCCTGAAATGCTCTTTCCCTCATTTTCTTTAGTTTGTTACTGAGCAGGCCTTTGTTCAAATATTCTCTCCACAGAGAGGCCATACAATTTGAGTAGGTTGGTCTAATGACTTCTCAACATTCTGTCTTTTTTATTACTGGAGGGCTTATCACCACACATAAGTAGTAATTATTCTGTGCTTGTTTTTCACACAAAGGCAAGGATCATGCATTTTTCCCCATTATCATAAACCCAGTGTCCTGCACAGCATCCAAAACATGGTAGGTCCTCAGCAGCTGTTTGTTAAATAAATAAATCTCCACTAAAGTTCATTTCAAAGCAAATGCTTGTCAGTATTTTTTCCACTTCTTCCTGTTTGTGCTCTCTCCAATTGGAGGGCTGGGGTGTCCCTGCAGATACACATTTGGAACATTAAATTTGCCAGGGAGTATAACAATTTCAGTGCTTAAAAGCCTATGAATCCCAGTTGAGGGCCTTCTGTTACTTTTGACAAGCTCTTCGTTAGTCAAATTATAAATCCAATGGGCAAGGCCATGCTTGGTGGCATGCTGGGAAGACTGGGTGCTTCACAGGAGTGAAAAAAAGCTCTCCTTCATCTGTTAGTCCACAGGGAGGCTTTTCAGTCTGCATCAGAAGTCAGCACTTTGCTAAAAGGAATGAGGGGTGGGGGAAGATGTGGCCTGTCTCCCACTTCAGTAAGATGGATGATGATGCTAGGCTTTGCTGTGGTTATGGGCCAGGACAGGTTACTGAGAATGGGGCAGGCGACTGATAAATGTTTTACGGCAGAAGTTCAAGAAGAAATGATTTGAATGAAACAGAGGCTTGTGAAGCATATAACTGTGCAAGCAAGATTGCTTGTAGGTAAATAGGTTTGCGAGCTCTTTTGGTGAGTGTTTTTGCTTTATTTTGTGTTTCATTCCAGTAGTTTCAAAACGTTGGCAACTAGTCTTATTTTTCAAATGCCTTTAGCAAACATATTGATGAGCCTTAATAACATTAGCGGTGACAGTGGAAAATGTTGTCACACAGTTTTATTAATTAAGCAAAGAATGCCTTAAATAAGTTAAATAGAGAAGTTGTCTGCCTCTTTCTCTTCCAAAGACTTTGAGTTTCTGGGAGTAAACAATTTACCTTCATGCAGAGACCACAAAGTGGGTCTACATTTGTGATTTAATATTTAGTTTTGACCAATAGAGCAGAGCTTTGGCTCTGAATTTAGGCATTTTTTCCTTGCTCCAGATAAGCTGTGATGCATCACATTTGCTTTGTTCTGTGGCCTGGACAGCCACAGCAGATACTTTTGTGGAAGCTCCCAGGTCTCTGCCCTTTGTTTCAGAGTCCCTAGTCTCCAGCTCAATAATGCAAGGTGAGCCAAATAGGTCGCCTCTGAAATTACTTTTTCACTCACCTTTTTAGTTTCAAAAACTGCTGTTACAGCAGTTGTGTCATTGACCTAAGAAGCCAGTGGTTCAGAGTGAAAAGCATCAAATACCAGCTCATCTTTACAGACAAAAGGGGATTCAAGTCAAGTTCACCCATTACTGAAAATAGAGAAGACAGTGAATTCCTAAGAGGTTCTTTGGAAAACTGAATCCCTTCACAAGTCTTAAGTCCCTGGGCTTGAATCCCTGACCATGGGTCAAAGAAGCCAGGATTTACACAACTGACTCCCTTAATATGCTGTTACTGTAAATCCTTTATTTGACTTCTGTCTGCCTAAGATTAGAAGCACCATTCTGCTTCTAAAACCCCTTTACTCCAATTTTCAGTCATAATTGTCAGGATTTCTGGAAATGTACAGCATTTGAATTATCTAGGGGCTTTTGGAGGTGTTTCCTGACCTACTCCATCTATCAAGTCATTCTATGGGGGAGGGGCTAGGACTCTTTAATTTTAACAAGCTCTTAAAAACTTTCTTACACCCACAAATATCTGTGATCTGCTGAAGTATATAAAGCTCCTCGCACAGTGCATGGCACAGAGTAGATTTCCCCAGAGGTAGTAACTATTAATATTTTAACCCATTGACTCGAAAATACTTAGTAAATAGGATGAAAAGAAAAAGCCCATTATCTCTTTCAGTGTATCCTGCAGATTCTTTCTACTTGAGAAGTGTGCTTTTGCTGTAAAGACAGCCAACTCATAGTTGCTAAATTATTTGACGGTAGAATTGAAGTTTTCAAAAAAAGAAAACTTAACGTTCAGTAGACATTGCCTTTCAGTATTGAGAGGATCTAGTGACACAAATACCAAAGAGACAATTAAAATGACCACAGGAATTCTTACATATTTTCTCTCTAGGGGAAATTAGAAAAAATGTTCACTTTAATGCAAAAAGCTACCAGTGTTTTGAGTTTTTAAATAATAATATTGCATGAGGAAATTGTTCTTCCTTTCATAAATATACACACACACCCACAACCTCTTTCTCTCTCACACACAAACACGCTCCTGTTTGTGTATTTTTATTTTACAAACTGCCTGTAATAGCAGAGAGCTGGGGAGTGGGGATCAAATAAATGAGTGTAACTCTATATACAATAGCAAAAATTTAGCGTCTCTCCTTTCTTGAGGTTTAGTGGGAGTTGGAAACCACAGGATTAAGAGAGATGAAGTAGTGTCTATCGAGGGGAATATTCTCTTTATTTGGATACAAGATACAAAATGAAAAATATTTTAAAAGCAATATGCATGTTTTAAAATGAGCCAATGTTAGAGAATGTATAAGAGATAATTTAGAAAATGATCTCACTTTATATTTTCCCATGAGTCTTGGCTTATGAATGTCCTTAAAGTGAATTTCCTAGTTTCTATGGTTACATTAAAAAGGGCAAAATACATCACATAATTAAGACTATGTCGGATGCTAATGTATATTTTTCTTTTATATCTGTAGAAGTATTTTCTAATTAATGTGCTTATGTTGAAAAGAATTTGGTTGTTGAAATAAGTGGTCTCTTTGGATTATGAAAGCTCTAAGACCCAAAGGACAAGGTCTAACAAACTGACAAGGGATTAGTAACCAGAAGATATAAGAAACATATCTTAAACAGAAAAACAAAACAAACAATTCAGTTGAAAAATGGGCAAAATATCTGAATAAACATTTTCAAAAAGACATACATATCACCAAAAAGTTTATGAAAAAATGCTGAACATCAATAACTGTAAGAGAAATGCATACCTGAACCACAATGAGACATCACTTCACTGAAGTTAAAATGGCTTTTATAAAAAATGCTGGTGGGGTTGTAAGACAGAAAAAAAAAAAAAACCCACATACTGTTAGTGGGAATGTAAATCAGTACAGCCACTATGGAAAACAGTATGGAAGTTTCTCAAAAAACTAAAAATAGAACTACTATATGCTCTAGCAGTCCCCCTGTTGGGTACATATTCAAAAGAAAGAAAATCAGTATATCAAAGATATCTGCACTCCCGTGTTTATTGGGGAAGTGTCCACAATAGCCAAGATACAGAATCAAATGTCCATTAATGAATGGATAAAGAATATGTGGTATATATACACAATAGAATATTATGTGACTGTACAAAATAATAAAATCTTGTCATTTGCAGCAACATAAATGGGCCTAGAGGACATTAAGTGAAATGAGCCAGGTATACAAGGATGAATATCACTTGTTCTCACTCATTTGGTAGCTAAAATATCTCATGGAAGTAGAGAGTAGAATGATAGTCACCAGAGGTTGAGAAGGTTAGTGGTGAGTGAAGGATAAATACATGTTGGTTAATAGATACAAAAAACATAGTTAGTATTAATAAGATCTAGTGTTTGGTACCATAGTAGGGTAATTGTAGTTAACAATAGCTGATTGTATATTTTCAAAGAATTACAGGAGTGGACTTGGAATATTCTCAATACAAAGAAATTGTAAATGTTTGAATTGATGGATATTCCAATTATCCTGATTTGGCCATTACACATCATATGCCTGTATCAAAATATCACATGTACCCCATAAATATTTACAACTATGTACACACAAATAATAAAAATAAAAAGAACTTTATAATAGAATGATTTATAATCCTTTGGGGATATACACAGTATGGGATTGCTGGGTCAAATGATATTTCTAGTTCTAGATCCTTGAGGAATTGCCACACGGTCTTCCACAATGGTTGAACTAATTTACGCTCCCACCACCAGTATAAAAGTGTTCTTATTTCTCCACATCCTCTCCAGCATCTGTTGTGTCCTGACTTTTTGATGATTGCCATTCTAACTGGTGTGAGATAGTCCCTCAATGTGGTTTGATTTGCATTTCTCTAATGACTAGATGATAATTTTTTTCATATTTGTTGGCTGCATAAATGTCTTCTTTTGAGAAGTATCTGTTCATTTCATTTGCCCACTTTTTGATGGGGGTTGTTTTTTCTTGTGAATTTAAGTTCTTTATAGATTCTGGATATTAGCCCTTTGTCAGATGGGTAGGTTGCAAAAAACTTTTCCCATTCTGTTGGTTGCTGGTTCACTCTAAGGATAGTTTATTTTGCTGTGTGGAAGATCTTAAGCTTAATTAGATCCCATTTGGCAATTTTGGCTTTTGTTGTCATTACTTTTAGTGTTTTAATCATGAAGTCCTTGCCCATGCCTATTTCCCGAATGCCACTACCTAGATTTTCTTCTAGGGTTTTTATGGTGTTAGGTCTTATATTTAAATCTTTGATCCATCTGGAGTTAATTTTTGCATAAGGTGTAAGGAGGGGATCCAGTTTAAGATTTCTGCATATGGCTAGCCAGTTTTCTGAGCACCATTTATTAAATAGGGAATCCTTTCCCCATTGCTTATTTTTGTCAAGTTTGTCAAATAAAAGATGGTTATAGATGTGTGTCATTATTTCTGAAGCCTCTGTTCTGTTGCATTGGTCTATATGTCTGTTTTGGTACCAGTATCATACTATTGTGATTACTGTAGCCTTGTAGTATAGTTTGAAGTCAGGTAGCCTGATGTCTCCAGCTTTTTTT
>NW_016107874.1:463698-534798 GCF_001604975.1 Cebus imitator | reverse complement strand
TAGCATTGAATCTGTAAATTACTTTGGGCAGCATGGCCATTTTCACAATATTGATTTTTCCTAACTATGAACATGGAATGTTTTTCCAACTGTTTATGTCCTCTCTTACTTCCTTGAGCAGCGGTTTGTAGTTCTCCTTGGAGGGGTCCTTCACATCCTTTGTTAGTTGTATTCCTAGGTATTTTATTCTCTTTGTAGCAATTTTGAATAGGAATTCGCTCATGATTTGGCTGTTTGTTATTGGTGTATAGGAATGCTTGTGATTTCTGCACATTGATTTTGTATCCTGAGACTGCTGAAATTGCTTATCAGTTTAAGGAGATTTTGAGCTGAGATGATGGGGTCTTCTAAATATACTATCATGTTGTCTGCAAATAGACACAATTGACTTTATCTTTTTCTAATTGAATACCCTTTATTTCTTTTTCTTGCCTGATTGCCCTGGCCAGAACTTCCAATACTATGTTGAATAGGAGTGGTGAGAGAGAACATCCTTGTCTTGTGCCAGTTTTCATAGGAAATGTTTCCAGCTCTTGCCCATTCAGTATGATATTGGCCGGGGGTTTGTCATAAATAGCTCTTATTTTGAGAAATGTTTCTTGAATATCTCATTTATTGAGAGTTGTCATCATAAAGGGCTTTTGAATTTTGTCAAAGACCTTCTCTGCATCTATTGAGATAATGAGATGGTTTTTGTCTTTGGTTCTGTTGATGTGATAGATTACTTTTATAGATTTGCATATGTTGAACCAGGCTTGCATTCCAAGGATGAAACCAACTTGATCGTGATGGATAAGCTTTTTGATGTGCTGTTGGATTTGGTTGCCGAATTGAAGATTTTTGCATCAATGTTCATCATGGATATTGGCCTGAAATTTTCTTTTTTAGCTGTTTCTCTGCCAGGTTTTGGTATCACAATGATGTTGGCCTCATAAAATGAGTTACGGAGGAGTCCCTCTTTTTGTATTGTTTGGAATAGTTTCAGAAGGAATGGTACCAGCTCCTTTTTGTACCTCTAGTAGAATTTGGCTGTGAATACATCTGGTGCTGGACATTTTTTAGTTGGTAGGCTATTGATTGCTGCCTCATTTTGAGACCTTGTCTGAAAGTGTCATGTGTCTCTTAAGGGATTCAACGTCTTTCTGGTTTAGTCTTGAGAGGGTGTCAGTGTCAAGGAATTTATCCCTTTTTTTTTTTTTCTAGATTACTGGTTTAGAAGTGTTTATAGTATTCTCTGCTGGTGGTTTGTATTTCTGTGGGATTGGTGGTAATATCCTCTTTATCACTTTTTGTATCTGTTCTTTTTTTTATTAGTCTGGCAAGTGATCTATCTATTTTGTTGATCTTTTCAAACAACCTGTGGATTCATTGATTTTATTTGAAGGGTTGTATCTCTATCTCCTGCAGTTTTGCTCTGATAGTAGTTCTTTCTTGTCTTCTGCTAGGTTTTGAGTTTGTTTGATCTTGCTCCTCCAGTTCTTTTAATTGTGATTTTAGGGTTAGGGTGTCAGTTTTTGATCTGTCCTCATTTCTCTTGTGGGCATTTAGTGCTATAAATTTCCCTCTAGACACTGCTTTAAATGTGTCCCAGAGATTCTGGTATGTTGTGTCTTCATTCTCATTGGTTTCAAGTAACATCTTTATTTCTGCCTTCATTTCATTATATATCCAGTAGTCATTCAGAAGCAGTTTCCATGTAGTCGGGCAGTTTTGATTCCACGTAGTCGGGCAGTTTTGAGTGAGTTTCTTAATCCTGAGTTCTAATTTAATTGTCCTGTGTTCTGAGGGACAGTTTGTCACTTTAAATATTGAATTATAAGCAACAGTTTCGTTTTGTACCACAAATTTTGCTTTTGTTGATGCTTACTGCAATTCTTTTAAAAAGTGAATAGAAAATGTAATAAAGACTAACAGTTTTCTCTTTTCATAGATTGTGTTAACCGACTTAGAAGATGAATCAGTGGCTAAACTAAGTTGCTTATATCATCGGATTTTATTCATTGATAATTTATAGAGTATGTTTCTTATTAACAGAAATAATAGAGATTGCTGGGTTTAAATAAAAATATTTGGGTGAACATTGAAATCTCAGGTCATGAATAGCAAAAATCATACAATTATGAAAATTCATACCACATTAAAATGTCATTTTCTCATCTAATTTACATAGTCCTGAGAGTATTGTGAAACTATTCCACTTCACTAATGAGTAAACACTTTTTCAAGCCAGAGATCTGGTTTCCTGAATATACTAGAAGTCTTTAGACCCTACATTTTTAATATTTATAGTTTTCACAAGGTTTAAAGCAAAATGAAGATTCACAGAATTGAATTAATCCATAATCTGCTGACACAGAAAACTCTTCTGGGTAACAGCCAGTCAGT
This sequence comes from Cebus imitator, assembly GCF_001604975.1. Classification (NCBI taxonomy): domain Eukaryota; kingdom Metazoa; phylum Chordata; class Mammalia; order Primates; family Cebidae; genus Cebus; species Cebus imitator. Next base: position 532,413 of record NW_016107874.1, on the reverse strand, counting down.
TTGTGAGTAAACCTAGCTGAATTCAGTTTTGAGCTGTCCCCTTATATATGTTTATGCATAGAGAAGTCTTTTAATTTTTTTCATGAAAAGTGACCTGAAATGGATGTGACTAATGCAAGTTGCCTCCATTAGCTGCATAATTTATTTCATCATCATCTTTGCCTTATACTTACAAGGTCAAGCTTCATGTTCATTATCACTGCTTTGTTGATTTTTGTAGGTACTAGAAATATAGATGAGTTTATGGTTAATGTTGGCACAGTTATGAAATAATGATATTATGGGTTAGAAATTATTTTGTGGTAGAATTTATTGTAAAAGCTTTAAAATTATTTTAAAAATCAAGGATTTGAGTCACTTACATTGTTCAGTTATAATTTAATACCTTCAAAGAGAGAAATTATATGTAAGAAAAGCTATTCACACTTGGATTAAGGACCACAAATGTCTTGAAAGAGATTTATCATGGTGTGTATGGGGGACTGTGATAGTTTCTTTTAACTATTTTCCATTGTGAAAAATCTCATGACATTTGAATAAAATAGAGACTTCAAAGAACAAATATTTTTACCCTTAAGGTGGTTATGTAGTTTGAATATTTGTCTCCACCAAAATTTCTTGTTCAATTATATACCTCAATGTTGGAAGGGGGCCTGGTGAGTATTTGAATCATGAAGGCAGATCCCTCATGGCTTGTTGCTCTCTTTGTGATAATGAGATTTAGTGAGATCTGATCATCTAAAAGTGTGTGGCATCTCCACTTTTATTCTCTCTCTCTCTCATTTCTGGTCTGACCATGTGAAGTGCCTACTCTTTTTGTCTTCTGCTATGATTGTAAGCTTCCTGAGGTTTACCTAGAAGCAAAGCAGATGTCAGCACCATGTTTCCTGTAAAGCCTGCAGAACTATGAGCCAATTCACCCTCTTTTCTTTATAAATTATCTGTTGTCAGCTATTTCTTTTTTTTGAGATGAAGTCTCACTCTGTAACTAGGCTGGAGTACAGTGGTGTGATCTCTGCTTACTGCAACCTCTGACCCCCAGGTTCAAGCAGCTCTCCTGCCCCAGCCCCCCAAGTAGCTGCGGCTACAGGCACGTGCCACCATGCCAGCTAATTTTTAAATTTTTAGTAGAGATGGAGTTTCACCATTTTGGCCAGGGTGGTCTTGATCTCTTGACCTCATGATCAGCCTGCTTCAGCCTTCCAAAGAGCTGGAATTATAGGTGTGAGCCACCACAGCTGGCCTCCGATATTTATAGCAATACAAGAAAGGCTTAACACTGACAATTGGTACTGAGGAATGGGGCATTGCTAGAATAGATAACCTGAAAATGTGGAAGCAGCTTTGGAACTGTGCAATAGGCAGAGGTTGGAACAGTTTGGAGGGCTCCGAAAAATGCAAGTCTTGTTGAGGGAAAGTTTGAAACTTCTTGGAGATTGACTAAATGGTTATGACCAAAATGCTGTTAGTGATATGGACAGTGAAATTCAGGTTTCTGAGGGCTCAGATGGAAATGAGAAACTTAGTGGGACTGGAACAAATATCATGTGTGATATGCCTTAGGAAAGAGATTGGCTGCTTTCTTCTTATGCCCTATGGATCTGTGGAAGTTTAAACATGAGGTTGATTATTGTATCTGGTGGAAGAAATTTCAAAGCAGCAAGCATTCAATATGTGGCCTGGCTGCTTCTAACAACCTGTGTTCAGATGCAGGAGCAAAGAAATAACTTAAAGTTGAAATTTATATTTAAAAGGGAAGCAGAGCATAAAAGTTTGGAAAATTTGCAGCTTAGCCTTGTGGCAGAGAAAGAAAAAGTTTTTTAGGGAGAAGAATTCAAGCTGGCTGTGGAGAGACTACTTGCTGGAGATACCTGCATAACTAAAAGTGAACCAAGAGCTAATATACAAGATAATGGGGAAAACACCTCTAAGGCATTTCAGAGACCTTTGTGGCAGCCCCTCCCATCACAGGCCTGAAGGGCAAGGAGGGAAGAATGATTCTATGGTCCAGGCCCAGGGCCCCACTGTACCACACAGCCTTGGAACACTGCTTCCCACATCCCAGCCACTCTGGCTCTAGCCTAGGATCAAAGGACCCCAGATAATGTACATGCCACTACTCCTGAGAGCACAAGCCACCGTAAGCTTTGGTGGCTTCCATGGAGCGTTAAGCCTCCAAGTGCCGAGAATGCAAAAGTTGTAGATTCTTGGTAGCCTCCACCTCGATTTCAGAGGATGTATCAAAATGCCAGGGTGGCCGGGCAGAAGCCTGCTGCAGGGGCAGAGCCTTTACAGAGAAAATCTCTGAGAATGGTGGATTGACCTGCAACTTGCATCTTGCACCTGGAAAAGCTGCAGACATTCAGCAGCAGTCTGCGACAGCAGCCACAGGAGCTGCACCCCACAAAGCCACAGGGGCAGAGCTGCCTAAGGCCTTAGGAAACCACTCCTTGCACCAGTGTGCCCTGGATGTGACTCATGCAGTCAAAAGACATATTTTGAAGCTTTAAGGTTTGGCAATGGCCCTGCTAGATTTTAAAATTGCCTGGGAACTGTAGCCCCTTACTTGTGGCTGATTTCTCCCTTTTAGAACAGGAGTGTCTATCTAATGCTTATACCCCCATTATATCTTGGAAGTAAACAAGTACATGTTTTTTTATTTCACAGGCTCATAGGTGGAAGGAATTTGCCTTGTTTCAGATGAGACTTTGAACTACTTGTGTTAATGCTGGAATGAGTTAAGAGTTGGGAGACTGTTGGGAAGGCATAATTATATTTTGCAATGTGAGAAAGACATGAGATTTTGGAAGGGCCAGTGGAGGAATTATATAGTCCTTTTGTATGTGGATTATTTTACTTAGTGTAATGTCCTCTGGGTTCATTAATGTTGTTGGAAATTGCAGAAATTCCTTCTTTCTTAACATTGAATAGTATTCTATTGTATAAATACTATACCACATTTTCCTTATTCATTTATTCATCAACAGATATTTAGATTATTTTCATATCTTGACTGTTGTGAATAATGCTACAATAAACATGAGAGTACAGATAACTGTTTGAGATCCAGATTTTAAATCCTTTGGATATATACACTGTAGAGAAATTGCTGAATCAATAAGTAATTATATTTTTGATTATTTGACCCTCCATATTAATTTCCATAGTGGTTGTACCAATTTAAATTTCTGCCAACTGTAAAAGGATTCTCTTTGTTCTACATCTTCACCAACCCTTGCTGTCCTTTTTTGTGGGGGATAATAGCCATCCTAACAGGTGTGAGTTGATCTTATTGTGTTTATTTGCATTTCCCTGATTATTAGTGTTGCTGAGTGCATGTTTCATATATATTCCTCTTGGCCCTTGATATGTCTTCTTTGGAGAGGTACCTATTCATGTCCTTGTTCCTTTTTAATTGTGATTTTTTTCCCCTATTGAGTTGTAGCAGTTACTTACATATTTTTGGATATTAACTCCATATCAGACATTGAGTTTGCAAAAAATTTCTCTTATTCCATAGATTGTCTTTTTATTTGTTTCCTTTGCTGTGGGGAAGTTTTTTAGTTTAGCATAATCCTACTTGTCTGATTTTGCTTTTGTTGCCAGTACTTTTGGTGTTATATCAAAAAAAAATCATTGCCTTGTTTCAGTGTCTAGAAGCTTTTAATGTTTTGTTTGTTTGTTTCATAGTTTTGAGTTCTGTTTAAGTCTTTGATATTTTTCCTAATTTCTCAATTTCATTTTTTAATAAAAAAAGGCATATATTAAAATGGGGTACAATGTGACATTTTGATGTATGTTTACATTATGGGATCCATTTCAAACTGACTTTTGATAGTGTGAGATAAGAGTCTAATTTCTAATTCTTCCACATATCCAGTTTTCCCAACAACATTTATCAAAGACACTATGTTTCTTATTGTATTCTTGATGCCTTTGTCAAAGTTCAGTTGATTTTATATGTATTGGTTTATTTCTGAGCTTTCTATTCTACCCCATTGGTCTCTATCCATTTTATGCCAGTGCCCTATGGTTTTGATTACTTTAGCTTTATAATATGTTTTTAAATCAGGGAATGTGATCCCTCCAGCTTTGCTCTTCATGCTCCAAGTTTGGCTATTTGAGGTCTTTTGTGGTTCTAAATGAATATTTTAATTTTAAAAATTTTAATAAATATGGACATTTTACCATATTGATTCTTGGAATCCATAAACCAAGCTGTGTTTCCATTTATATGTCTTTTAAAATTTCTTTCATCACGTTACGTAGTTTTTAGTACAAGTCTTTCTCTTCCTTGGTGAAGTTTATTCCTAATTATCTTATTCTTTTTGATGCTATTGTAAATTGAGCTGCTTTGTTAATTTCCCTTTTGGGTAGGTAACTGTTAGGGTATACAAATGCAACTGACTTTTATACATGGATTTACTATCCTGCTACTTTACCGAATTCACTTAGTTCTAGCAATTGTTTTTTGAGAGTCTTCAGAGTTTTTACATGTAACATTATATCATCTGCAAACAAATACACGTTTACTTCCTTTCTGATTTGGATGTTTTTATTTTATTTTGCCTAATTGCTCTGGCTAGGACTTTAAGTAGTATGCTGACTATGAGAGGTGAGAGTGGGCATCATTGCTTTGTTCTGGGTTTTAAAGGAAAGGCTTTTAGCTTTTCAGCACTGAGTATAATGTTAATGTAAGGTTTCTAAAAATGAAATTGGTCTTTACTGTGTTGATTGATGATATTTCCTATGGGACTGTGGTTGTATGGGGGTATAACCAGATCACAGGGCTGCTTCTGTGTTTACAGTCAGGTCTGCAGTTGCTAAGCCTGTTACTAGGGGCACTGGTGGGTGTGGCTCCTAATGGGTCCCTGGACAGACAGAACCTTGCTAGGACTGTGGACAAACAGACTGGAGCTGAGTGATGAAGGCTTCTGGGCTGCTTCTGGGTTCAGAACCAGGTCCATGGCAGTGGGCCTGCTACCTGGGCTTGGGCCTGCTTTCTCAAAGGGGCTTTCTCTGGCCTTGAGCTCCACTGGGGTGTCACTGTTTCCTGTCTCCTGAAGCTCTCATACACAAAGGCACTTTTGTCTGTAGGTGGTTGATTCATTGTTCCTGTTGGGGAATGAGGACTGGGGACCTCTTATTCTGCCATCTTGGTGGCTATCTAAACTGTGCATTCCTGAGATTTTAAGTCAAAGTACTATTTTTGAGTGGAATTTTCATCATGTGACATTTTGCTTTTCAAGCTGGTTCTTCAGTGGAGCTAGATTTGTTATCTGACTTGTATGTGTTGAGGTATTATCAGTGTCCCATACATTACTAGACACTTCTCACCTTGTGAGCCCCCACTTTTTGGGTCCTAGAAGACATGTTGAAAAGGATCCCAAGCAACTTGTGGTTAGTCAGTGTAGCTGGGTAAGTGGACTTTCACCTTGGATTTTTGTGTATGTGTTAGTTGGAATTGGAGGCTCTGTGTCCATTGTTTAGTACAGTGTTATTTTGTGCTGAATATCAGCAGTGCAGAGCTGAATAAGGCTTGTAGAAGACATTTGGTGTCATCATTTATCCTCTATTTTTTGGACAGAACTGACTGTGCCTTCTTGTCTTGCTCATATTGTTTCATATTGTTAGAATTACACAGGATGGGTTTCCTGTTGATGTGTACAAATTAAGATAGCAGATTTAGTTATGGATATATATTGTATAGGCTAAAGAAAAATTACATGGTACAACAAAGTAACAAGAGCAAAAACTCATTTTATTTGGGGTGTAGAATTTTGTTTTTCACGCTTTCAATGTGTACACTGATGTGCACCTGAAAATGAGTGAAGGCTTCTTTCCCTCACTTAAAAAAAATACGGAAGATGAAAAAAAGAAAAATTTTAGTCACTTTCTGTTTATTCCCAAACAGAATAAATAGAAGAAATATTTTTCTTATTCATAAAGAAGATTAACCACTTGTTTGTAAAAAAAATGCTTTGTTAAAATGTTTTTTTCCTGGATTTGTTTTTTTTTCCCTGAGGCTGTTTTAGTCATTAGGTTTAGTCTGTCTGAGGATTGATAAGTAGTGAATAAAAAGCAAAAAACATCTATTCTGGGAAAAGTGGGGAGTTTATGGCAGAACCACAAGCTTAGTGTGTAAAGAGAAAAAAAAAAGTAAAAAATGAATGTATTTTATTTTACTTCAAAGTGTCTCAGTGACATTGTGGAAGTTATTCTTTTGACAGTCAGAAGTGACAGAAAAAATAGACTTTTGATAAAGGGATCAAAATTGTCTCAGAAACATCAGACAAAATGTTCAAGAAAAGTTGTAATACTTATTTTACAACAATTCTGTTCACAGCCCATTCCCAGAAACCACTGGGGGAACTTTGCCTCTCTCTCCTTGAGTACATGTCTTCTGTGCATCCTGAATGCCCCTTTGTCCCATTCTGTCAAGACTAGGAGCTCCAAAAGAGACATTCTTGACAAGGGAGTATGTTTTATAATGATTGGGAATTTACATAAATACAGATAGTCTGTTCTTATCACTTTACCTGCTAACGAAAATGTGGCTCAAACTTCAAACAATTTCTGCAACAACTGCTTGGGGATTTTTAATGTTTTCATAAGATGTGACAACAAACTTTCTAGGCGAGAGAACACAAAATTGACAGCATCATAAAAATAGAATTATTACCCCTTAAGTTATTCATATAGAAAAATAAAACCATAATTATTAGGGATTATTATAGTGATACTGATTTAGATACTAACATCAATGATATGTCAAGCATCATGGTAAATACTACAAATAAAAAGATGAAATTGTTCCCATTCATGGGAATTTTATCATCAAGCTAAAGCAGATATTAAACTAAATAAAAAGGTGGCATCTGTTCTAACAGTGACATGGATAAAATGATGAAAGAATAGGTTTTAAAAGTGCTACTTTATAGTTAAGTGGTGGCTTAGATACAGAATATCTGGATCAGTGTGTATCTACTTTAAAAGGGGACACATCAAACTGTGTATGAGACACTTAAGAGGAATTCTGCATAGGAAATGACAGAGGGGGAGCGTAAAGATGTTAGTGGCTGGTTTATGTAGTATCATTTATCAGACTATCCAATTATAAGTTGGACAGGGTGTTAAATGCAAAAGAGTGATGTTACTGCTGACCTAAAGAGATTTCAAGGGAGACAGAGTTGACAAATAACTAGAGTTCACCAGCATATGTCCTTTACAGAAAGTCTAGAGTAGAAGATGGCAGTAATGTTTCTTGCAGAAAAAAACAGAAACTTCCCTGACATCACAAACATACTGAACATGATTTAGGTCCCAGCTTTGCTGCTTGTTTTCTTTTTATCTTGCTCAACGTCTCTGAGCCTCAGTTTCCTTGCCCCTCTTTATCACCCACCTCTCATAGGACTTCTGTGGCGATTCATTCATTCAAAAATCTACTTGATATCATACTACAAGCTTTTCTTATTTTGTCTAATATAATCTTAGATGCTCTCATTGAAGACATTATCCTCATTTAACAGGAGAGGAAAGGAAAAAAATTTTGGGAACACATGGATAGTACGTTGTAAAGCGAAGAATATAGTCCTAATACATCTCATGCCAAAATTCAAGCTTATAACAACTGTGTTCTCATTTGACAAACTAATACATGGAAGCACTCAATAAATATTCCATTCAGTTAATCATTCAACAATTATGTAGAACATATTGCATGCTAGACATTCTCCCAAAAGCATATGTAAAGAGCATGTCAGTAGAGATTTCAGTGAGATTAAAAAATGCTATGATCTGCTATTTGCAAGATACAGAATGATAAACTGAAAGGTTAGGCTTCATTTCTACATCAAATTAACTTACTAACACTTGTAAATTTCACCAGTGGCTCTGACCATCAAGAAATCAACTTAAGGAATAATTTTAAAGCCTAAAATCCTAGTTATACATTGTAGAATTTGATGGATATATAGCTGTAAGTATACATGTTAAAAAATGCAGGATATATAGCTTTATTTTAAATTAATGAAAATTCCATAGATGAAATTTAGAAAAAATATGCAGTCTGATACACATCAATGTCAATTTATATCACTCTACCCTATCATGTATCATTTTATCAATCTCTATCTCTGTCTAGTAAACTTGACCTATCTAAGGTATCTATCTAGATAATACCAGAATTACAAAGGAAGACAAGGAAGACATTATAACTTATATGTGAGTTTAAGATAAAAATAAGTGTTCAGGAAAAGGACTTTTGGGGTTATAGTTGAAGGAAAACTGAGAGTGGGCTAGCTGAGTAACTGTTGAAAGAGTGATTCAGCAAGCAAGTGCCATACAAAAGAAAGGAGATATAAAATTAGCATAGAATATGCAGGTAGTTGCAATTTGTCAATACCAGAATTTGAAGAACAAGGCAGTGGTTGTCAGGAAGTCAGCGGGAGAGGCAGAGAGGGGGTATCATGATTTTTATTGGACAATTTACTGGAAATTTTTTTATCATATAAGTTTTTGCAATAGCAAAGAGGACCACAGTAGCCAAAAGCTCAGCCATAGAAGCATGAACATTCATACTCAGAATATGCTGGAACAGTATAGACTAAAATGGTATAGCTATATAAATACACTGTATATATATATACCCTTACGTATATAATTATATGTGTATTTATATATGTATTATATGTATATGCATATATATGTATTATATGTATACATATATACTCGTATGTACCTATAGTATATATATCTATACATATATGTGTATATATAGTGTACTTACAGTTTTATAAAGCTAAATCTATATCTCTACATGCTTAATTGTAGATGTATATAATCAGTTTCTTTGGTCTTTTTATATACCCAAGCTGAATTTACTTAATAATTCAGTAAATATGCATTGAACATCTATTTGAGGCATGAAAGTTGGAGCTTGGTTTTCAAAGATGCATAAAATATGGATTCTGGCACTTTGAGGACAGATGAGGTGCAGTGAAGGGATCAGGTGGACCCAAATGATAAATGTCATTGTTTTTCTTGTCTGTAGAGCAAGTTTTATTCTTTATTACCTTTCTAGATCTTCCTGAGCTGACTTATGCCTTTCATTCCCCGTTGGTTTTGGCAATCTGCAACCCCAGGAGAGAGATGCATTTCTCCACCACTCCAGGTCTGTGGGATGGTGCTGGGAAAGCTGTCCCTTGGTTTTTCATTTAGGGGAGGAGGATCAGGCCAACGATTCTGCCTTTAAACTCATTTAAGACTCCCAAATAATAAGGACATGAGATTTTGTTAAAATGCATTATATTTACCATGGAATCCTAAAACTCTACCATAACATAAATTATACTACATGTTCGCAGATATATAATTATGTGGAGTCTATTTATAACTTGCTTAGGTGAGACTAAAAAAGGGTATTATGTACTCAAATCCTAGACTGAATAAATCTGGGAAATAGATGAAGACATTTTTCATTTTGGCTAATAATTAGCACATCTAAGATGGATCAATTTTAATTACAGAATTGAAATTGTGAACCACTTGGCAAAGTCAGCTATTTAAGAATCAGACTTATTTTGTGCCTCTAGTTCAATAGCTTTTTAAAGTATTGAAAGTTTCCACTATAAGGCTTTAAAGTGTGTTTTCTAAACAAACCCTGAAAATAACCTGCTAAAATAATCTAAATATAAAACGTTTCACTTTGATGATTAGATTATTTTGAACAATAAACTCTTAAGTTAATATTTTAGACTTTGGTTATAAGAAACACTGTGTATATGCTGAAAATATTTGCTTAGTTTGAAAATAAATAGAAAGCCATTACAGAAGAAAACAGTGTTATATAATATAAATGGAAACAACATCCTTAGACACAGATTATAAAAGCATAGAAGAAAATTTGATTATTTATTTTTTATTGTGGTAAAGACCTGATCAAGCAGACACAGCAGAATGGCGGAAAATGTAAAGTATTCATCTGAGAGGGGACGAATAAAAATAATTTACAAAGAACTTGACAACCTCATTAAAAAGTGGGCAAAGGACATGAATAGACATTTTTCAAAAGAAGACATACAAATGGCCAACAGGCATATGCAAAATTTTCAACATCACTTATCAGAGAAATACAAGTTAAAATCACAGTGATAAATCATGTTACACCAGTCAGAATGGGTATAATTGAAAAGACAAAAAAAGCAGATGTTGGTGAGTGTGGAGACAAAAGGGACCACTTAAACAGTGTTATTGAGAATGAAAACTAGTGCAATCCCTATGGAACATAATATGGAGATCTCTGAAAGAGCTAGAGATAGAACTACCATTCACTCCAGCAATCTCACTACTGGGTATATATTCAAAAGAAAGAAAATCAGTATATCACAGAGGGATCTGCACTCCTGTGTTTATTGCAGAACCACTCACAATACCCAAGATCTAGAAAATCAACCTAAGTGTCCATCAATGGATAATTGGGTAAAGAAAATGGATATATAAACTCGGTTGAATACTCTTCATAAAAAAGAACAAAATCATGTGTCTTTTTTTGCAGCAACATGGATGGTACTGGAGGCTGTTATCTTAAGTGGAAGAACTTGGAAACAAAAAGACAAGTACCACATGTTCTCATTTATAAGTATAGACTAAGTAATGTGTACACATAGACATAGTGTGGAATGATAGAAATTGGAGACTGCAAAATGTGGGGCAGGTGGGAAGGGGGTGATGAGTGATATGGTTTGGTTCTGTGTCTCCACCCAAATCTCATGTCAAATTGTAATATCCTCATGTTGGAGGAGAGGCCTGGTGGGAGGTGATTGAATCATGGGTGACTTTCCCCTCGCACTTCTCATGTTAGTGAATGAGTTCTCATGAGATCTGGTTGTTTAAAAGTGTGTAGTGCCTCCTTTTTCACTTTCTCTCCTGCTCCACCATGGTAAGACATGCCTGCTTCCCCTTCCCCTTCTGTCATGATTGTAAGTTTCCTGAGGTCTCCCAGCTATGTGTCCTCTACAACTTGCAGAACTGTGAGCTGATTAAACTTTTTTTTCTTCATAAATTACCCAGTCCCAGGAAGCTCTTTACAGCAGTGTGAGAATGAACTAATGGAGAAAATTTGTACCAGAGAAGGGGGGTGTTGCTATAAAGAGATGTGAAAATGTGGAAGTGACTTTGGAACTGGGTAATTGGCTGAGGTTGGAACAGTTTGGAGGGCTCAGAAGAATAGAGAAAGCTTGGAACTTCTTAGAGACTTGTTGAATGGTTTTGATCAAAATGTTGATAGTAATATGGACAGTGAAGTCCAGCCTAAGGAGGTCTCAGATGGAGTTGCGGAACTTACTGGAAATTGAAGTAAAGATCACTCTTATGTTCTTGAGCAAAAAGACTGGTGACATTGTGCCCCTGCTCTAGGGATCTGTAAAACTTTGAACTTGAGAGTGATAATTGAAGTTCTGGTGGAAGAAAATTATAAGCAGCAACACATTCAAGATGTGATCTGGCTGCTTCTAAAAGCCTGACTCGTTTATGTCAACAAAGAAATTAACTGCACTAGAACTTATATTTAAAAGGGAAGCAGAGCATAAAAGTTTGGAAAATTTGAACCCTGACTATGAGGTAGAAAAGAAAAACCCATTTCTGGGGAGGAATTCAAGGCTACAGAAATTTGCATAAGTAAAGAAGAGGTGAATGTTAACAACCAAGGCTATGGGGAAAATGCCTCTGAAGTATTTCAGAGACCTTAATGGAAGCCCCTCCCATCACAGACCCAGAGGTCTAGGAGGGAAAAATGGTTTCATGGGCAGGCTGGGCCGAGGGCCCTGTCTGTCTGTGCAGCCTCAGGACATGGCTCCTGAGTTTCAGCTGCTCCAACTCCAGCCATGGCTAAAAGGGGCCAAGGTACAGTTCAGGCCATTGCTTCAGAGGGGCCGAGCTCCAAGCCTTGGTGGCTTCCATGTGGTGTTGGGCTTACAGGTGTGCAGAAACCAAGAGTTGAAGTTTGGGAGCCTCTGCCTAGATTTCAGAGGATGTATGGAAAGATCTGGATGTTCAGGCAGAAGTGTACTGCAGGTGTGGAGCCCTCATGGAGACCATCTACTAGGACAGTTTGGAGGGGAAGCGTGGTGTTGGAGCCCCACACAGAGTCCTCACTGGGGAACTGCTTAGTGGGACTGTGAGAAGAGGACCACTGTCCTCCCAACCCTAGAATGGTAGATCCATTAACAGCTTGCACCATGAACCTGGAAAAGCCACAGGTACACAACACCAGCCTGTGAAAGCAACCATGGGGGCTGTACCCTGCAGAGCCACAGGAGTGGAGCTGCCTATGGCCTTAGGAGCCCACCCTTGCATCAGCGTGCTCTGGATGTGAGGCATGGAGTCAAAGGAGATTATTTTGGAGATTTAAAATTTAATGACTGTCCTGCTCGGATTCAGTATTGCATTGGGTCTATGTCCCCTTTGTTTTGGCAAATTTCTCCCTTTTGGAGCAGGAACATTTAACCAATGCCTGTAACCCTGTGTAAGTTAGTTGTGTCTTGGAAGCAACTAACTTATTTTTGATTTTACAGGTTCATAGGTGGAAGGGACTTGTCTCGGGTATGGCTTTGGACTTGGACTTTGATATGCTTTTTGGCGATTTGTATGTCTTTTGAAAAATGCCTATTCAGATCCTTTCATTTTTTAATCTGTTTTGCTTTCTTTGTTACTATTGAATTGACATTGAGCCTTGAGTTAATGTTGGAATGAATTAAGACTTTAGGGAATGTTGGGAAGGCATGTTTTTGTTTTGAAATATGAGACGGACATGAGATTTGGGAAGGGCCAGGGGCAGAATTATATGGTTTGGTTCTGTGTCCCCGCCATAATCTCATGTTGAACTACGTTCCCCATGTGTTGGAGAAGGGGCCTGGTAGAAGGTTATTGAATAATAGGGGCAGACTTCCACTTTGTTCTTCTCATGACAGTAAATGAGTTGTTTAAAAGCGTGTAGTGCTTCCCCCTTTACTCTCTCTCTTCCTTGACCATGCTAAGACATGCTTGATTCTCCTTTGCCTTCTGCCATGTTTATGTTTTCTGAGGCCTCCCAGCCATGTTTTCTGTACATCCTGCGGAACTGTGAATCAATTAATCTCATTTCTGCATAAACTTAGTCTCAGGAAGTTCTTTATAGCAGTGTGAGAATAGCCTAATAAAATACAATGAAATATTACTTAAGGGTTACAGTGTACATTATTTAGGTAATGGATACAGTAAAAGCCCAAACTTAACCACTATGCAACATATCCATGTAACAAAATTGGATTAGTACCCTTTATATTTACTTAAAATAACCATGTAACATGAAATCTACCCTCGTAACAAAATTTTCAGTATACAGTATGACAAATTGATAATTTTTCTAAGTAAAGCAGGTGTGATTCACTCAATGGTTTCTTTATTTTTTTGTTGTAATTTTCAAGAAAAGAGCACTTTGCTATATAGTCACCATGTTGTATAGTAGATCTCTTGAACTTATTTCAAGTAAAATTTTTATCATTTGACCAACACCTCCCTAACTTTATCATAAGCACTTGATAGCCACCATTCTCTTCTTTACTTCTATGAGTTTAACATTTTTTAGAATCTACATACAAATGAGATCATGTGGCATTTGTCTTTATGTGCCTGGCTTATTTCCTTTCGCATAACATCTTTCAGATTCATTCATGTTGAGGTGAATGATGAGATTTCCTTTTTTTTAAATGCTAAATATTCCACTGTGCATATGTGCCACATTTTCTTCATTCATTTACTGCTGGGCATTTAGCTGGATTCTGTATCTTGGCCATTTTGAATAATGTTGCAATGAACATGGGGATTTGATATGGTAGCCCTATTTTTAACTTTTGAGGACTCTCCACACTGTTTTCCATAATAGCTACACTAATTTATCCCACTAACAATGTAAAAGGGTTCCATTTTCTCCACAACTCTCACACATTTTGATTTTTTTGGATAATACCAGGTGCAAGGTGATATTGCATGATAATTTAATTTGCATTTTCCTGACGATTAGTGATACTAAGCATTTTTTTCATATGCTTTGTGGCAATTTGTATGCCTTTTGAAAAATGCCTATTCAGATCCTTTCATTATTTTTTAATCTTTTTTTGTTGTTACTATTGATTTGTTTGTGTCCCTTATACACTTTGGATGTTAATCCCTTATCAGATGTGTGATTTGCAAATATTTGCTCCCATTCTGTACATTGTCTCTTTGCTCAGCTGGTTGTTTCCTTTGCTGTGCAGAAGCTTTTTATATAATCTCATTTGTCTGGTTTTGCTTTCGTTGCCTGTGCTTTGGGTTTATATCCAAAAAATATTGCCCAGTCCAATGTCATGAAGATTTTCATCCATGTTTTCTTCCAGCAGTTTTATAGTTTCAGGTCTTAGCTTTAAGTCTTTAATCCATTTTGAACTAATCTTTATATATGTTGTGTGATAAGGGGACAATTTCATTTTTCTGCCTTTAGATAGCCAGTTATCTCAAAGCCATTCGTTGAAGAAACTGTTCATTTTCCATTGTGTGTTCTTGGAACCATGTCAGAAATCAATTGACCATAAACAGGTGGATTTATTACTGGGTTCTTGATTCTGTTCCATTGGCCTAGTGTCTCTTTTTATGCCAGTACCATGCTGTTTTTGAGTACTATAGCTTTGCAGTATATCTTGAATTCAGGTTGTATAATAGTCCTAGCTTTGTTATTTTTGCTTAAGATTGCTTTGGTTATTTGGGATCTTTTGTGGTTCTACATAAATTTTAGCATAGCTTTTTCTGTTTCTGTGAATAATGCCATTGAAATGTTGATAGGGATTGCATTGTGTCTATAGATAACCTTGAATAGTATGGCTATTTTGACAATATTAATACTTCCTATCCATGAAAATGAGATATTGTTCCATTTGTCTTCAATTTCTTTTCAATTTTTTAGTTTTCATTGTAGAGATCATTACCTCATAGGTTAAATTTATTCCTAAGTGTCGTGTTTTTTTGTAGGTACCATAAATGGTATTGTTGTCTTTATTACTTTTTCAGATAGTTTGTTTTCATTATGTAGAAATGCTACTGACTTTTGCATGTTGATTTTTGTATCCTTCAATAAACTGACTTTATTAGTTCTTTTTTTTTGTTTAGATGGAGTCTTGCCTTTGTCACCCAGGCTGGCGTGCAGTGGCGTGATTTTGGCTTGTTGCAACCTTCGCCTCCTGGGTTCTTGCCTCAGCCTTTTCAGTAGGTGGAATTAAAGGTGTGAGCCACCATGCCCAGCTAATTTTTATCTTTAGTAGAGACAGGGTTTTGCCTTCTTGGCCAGGCTGGTCTTGAACTCTTGACCTCAAGTGATCTACCAGCCTCAGCCTCCCAAAGTTCTGAGCCACTGTTCCCAGTCTGTTTATTAGTTCTAACAGTATTTTAATTCTTTGCCTAATTGCCTTGGCTAAGACTCCAGTACTATGATGAACAGAAGTGGTGAGAGTAAGCATCTTTTTCTTGTTTCTAATTTTAGAGGAAAAGCACTGAGCTTTTCACTATGGAGTATGATGTTAGCTTTGTGTTTTTCATATGTGTGCTTTACTGTCAAATTTACCTTTAAGGTAGAATATAGCAAATCTCTAAGGTTTGGCTAAATAATTATATCATTCCACATGACTTTTCTAATGAAGTTATCTAATTAATTTATACCTCTAATTCTCTCCTTCCTTCCCTCCCTCCCTCCCTTCCTTCTTTCTCTCAATTCTTTGATATTCTTTCCAAAAATATTCTAGAACAGCTTTTCCCCCAAAATCACTTTTTCATTCATGATTTAACTCTGCACATATAGCTATTTTTTTTAAATCCAGCTAAAATGATAGTATTATATTTGAAATTTCTCCGTAACAATTTGGCAACTTGACACAGATAACTTTAGCTATTTTTAAACTCTTGTTTAAGTACATAAGAGAATGGCCCTCATTTCATAAAGGAAAACAGAAATATAGGCTAGTTGAAGCAAATCATAGAAGGTGGGGATTGGTGAGTAGAGACCTGGTTAAAGATTTATTCAGAAAGAAGAGGAGATGGGTGGGAGATAGCCTGAAGTCTGATATTGTTCTGCATGTGAGCTAGTCAGGCAGCCTTAGAGGCTTTCCTCCCACCTAAGTCATAGTGTTGGAGCCAGTGGTGGAAGATGGTTCAAATAGATAGGAACTGGCTGTAGATATTCCAGTGGCCAGTACCAGAGAATTCAGGGTGAGGGATGAAAACTGGTTCACACCAGCAGTTTGAGAAAAATGTCATGTTGCTATCTATAGAATAAATAGAGAAGGTAGTTGATAAGATATAAGAAGAGGGAAGAGATGCTCCCAGAGGAGCTAAAGGACAGAACAAGTGCTTGGATTTCATTAAAGGCTATGTCCAGAATCTGATAGAGACAGAGTGGTCATAGTATATACTCTCAGTGGTTACGAAAAGTCAGTAGCTTTTGAGTCTGGTTTTGTGGGTGATTTAATTTTACGTCCTATCAGTTGGAAAGGCTAGGATTATTGATGTACTTCTTGCTTTAGTCAGGTCTGGCACAGGAACTGGGATGCACTGAACACTCAGGAAAGAATTATTAGAAAAATTATGTGTTGCCAGACAGGAACATCAGAGAAGATACAAATGATCAGGAGCTGACATTGCCAGCTTTTCCTTTCACTCTGCCAAAATGCCAGCTGTCTCCCTGAGTTAGCATTCTTTGCACATACGTACTTGTGTCCCCCATCCCTCTAGTCATTGTGTATGGTACTTTGCCTAAGTGAAATATCTTTTCCTATGGGTAGAAATAAATTTAGTTTCACAAATATTTATTATACAAATATTGCATGACAATATTAATTCTGCTACAGAGATGAAAAACCCAGTACCTGCTCTTAAGATGTTGTCTAAATCCCACATCTTTCAAGTATTATTCCTCACCCCTTGTTAGTTCTTTCTGTTCTAGTTTCTTGAACCATTATGACTTGAAGTATATATATGTCTCTCTCTGTGTATATATTTATATTTGTATATATTTGAAGTGTATATGTCTTTCTGCAACTGTTATATATGTAACAAAGGGCGTGTGTGTGTGTGTATATATACATCTTCAAAAGTGTGTGTGTGTGTGTCTGTGTTTATATAAAATGTATAGGCCATTATCCTATATATCGTATATATACTTTTTTTTGACTTTTGGAAATCAACCTTTTATTTTTATTATACTTTAAGTTCTGGGGCACATGTGCAGATTTTGCAGGATTGTTGCATAGGCACACATATGCCATGGTGGTTTGCTGCATCCATCTCCTTGTCACCTACATTAGACATTTCTCCCAATGTCCTTCCCCAACCTCCCCACTCTCTGTTATGCCTCCTCTAGCCCCCTACCCCTCAACAGACCCCAGTGTGTGATGTTCCCCTCCCTGTGTCCATGTGTTCTTATTGTTCAACATCCACTTATGAGAACATGTGGTGTTTGGTTTTCTGTTCTTGTGTCAGTTTGCTGAGAATGATGGTTTCCAGCTTCATTCGTGTCCCTGCAAAGGACATGAACTCATCATTTTTATGGCTGCGTAGTAGTCCATGGTGTATATGTGCCACATTTTCTTTATCTAGTCTATTATTGATTGGCATTTGGGGTGGTTCTAAATCTTTGCTATTGTAAACAGTGCCACTGTGTGTGTGTGTGTGTGTGTGTGTGTGTGTGTGTGTACATAAATACATACATACACACACACTTTTGAAGTATATAGGATAATGGCCTCCAGCTCCATCAAGCTTCAAAAGTGTGCATGTGTGTGTGTATAATTGTTGCCTTTGTTACATATATAATTGCACAAAGATGTGTTTTAATGATTTGCTTTAAAAATTAACCTATTTTATAGTCATACAATACTGACATTTAAGAATAGAAATATTTGCCTCATTGACAGACTTACCCATTATTTGGTACTAGAGACATTTATTAGTTTATTTATTCTATGTTGCAACACTGAAGTAGCAAAATAATTCCTTGTTTTTATTCTATGGTGGCTCTATTCCTCTCTTTTTTACCATTCATAAACCTGATAGCAATGTGAGGGTGTAATACTTGTCATCAAGACAGCTATTTGGCAACAGAGATGACTCTCAAATAGTATTTGTAGAGTTAACAACATATTTTATTTTCAAGTCAGAAATGCCTTACTATTAATTGATAGCATTTTAGATGAAATTATACTATTAAAATATTGGAAAAATCTAGGAAATACCATTCTGGACATTGGCCCTGGGAAGGATCTAATGATGAAAACTTCAAAAGTAATTGAAACACAAAATTGTCACATGGGACCTAATTAAACTAAAGAGCTTCTGAACAGAAAAACAATCAACAGAGTTAACAACCTACAGAATGGGAGAAAATATTTGCAAACTATGCATCCCACAAAGGACTAATACCAGAATCTATAAAGTACTGAAACAAATCAACAAGCAAAAACCAAGCAACCCCATTAAAAACGGGCGAAGAGCATGAACAGACACTTCTGATACGACATACACATGGCCAACGAGCATATGAAAAAATGTTCACTATAACTAATAATTAGAGAAATTCAAATCAAAACCAAAATGAGATACCATCTCAGACCAGTCAGAATGGCTACTACTAAAAAGCCATAAAATAACAGATGCTGGCAAGGCTGCAGAGAAAAGGGAATACTTATACACTGCTGGTGGAAAGGTAAATTATTTCAGCCAATGGAAAGCAGTTTGGAGATTTCTCAAAGGACTTAAAACAGAACTGCCATTCAACCCAGAAATACCATTGCTTGGTATATACCCAAAGGAATATAAATCATTCTAACATAAAGACACATGCACGCATATGTTCATCACAACACTTTTCACAATAACAAGGACATGGAATCAACTTAGTTGCCCATCAGCAGTATACTGGATAAAGATGGATGTGGTAAATATACATCATTGAATATTATGCAGCCATAAAAAAGAACAAAATCATGTCCATTTCAGCAACATGGGTGGAGCTTGAGGCCATTATCCTAAGCAAATTAACCCAGGAACAGAAAACTAAACACTACATGTTCACATTTAAAAGTGGGAGCTAAACATTGAGTACCCATGAACACAAAGAAGGGACCGTTAGACACCTGGGCCTACTTGAGGGCAAAGGGTGGGAGGAGGGTGAGGACTGAAAAACTACCTAGTGAATACTGTGCTCATTACCTGGGTAACAAAATAATCTGTACACTAAACCCCTGTGACACTCTATTTACCCATATTCGTAGGTATATGTTAGTATTAAATTGGGAATGTATATTCCAGCCACTAACACTAGAGTGCAACTTGCTTAAGTATAGATATTGTCTATTAAGTCTTCTTTCCATTTAATATTGTAGGCAGAGTAAGACCTTAGTAAGTGATTATTGATTTATTAGCTTTTTTAGCCTTAAAGTTTGGCAGTTACAAGTTTTGCTGGTCATTAGGGCTTTCGCATTAGTTCATGTCAATATATATGCAATTTTGTCAGATATTTTAAACTGAATTAAGTACTTTTTTAAATTTTGAAGAAAAGGGTTTTACACTATGAAGACAAACTCAATGAGAAACGATTCTCCCTTCAGGATATTACTTGTTTGTATCCCTTGAATTGATGTAGAAAATGTCTTAATTTTATGGTGTAATTGGCACAAATTTGCTTCCTGAGCCTAACAGTCACTTGAAACCTTGTGGCCCTACGAAGCTGAGGAGAATTACCTATCATCTTTGGATGTATAATTGAAGAGCTCAGTCTTAATACAATAAGTTGATATTTTTATCTTGTTTTATTGCTTATAAAATTATTTACTGTAATGTTAAACTCATGAGTTAGATTATATTAAAATTTTGAATGATTATCTTAGATATTAAAGCAGGGTTGTATGGTCACTAATTGTAACAGAATTTAAGAAAAGGACACTTAGGTAAACACCTTGGTCATTTGTGGAGAAAATTATAATGGGGAAATGCAATACAGATGGAAGTGGCTGCAAGGAATTCAATACATAATGCAAAAAAGCAATTATGCTGGCCTTCTGAAAAATTGCACTACTCTATTTTTTATTTTAAGTTTAGAATTTTTCCTTAATAATTAATTAACTTGGTATTTGAGGTTAGACATTTTTGGTATTACTGAACTGGCATTGGGTGCTCTCCTTGATAATCAAATGTGACTCGATTCTCAGAAAATATAATTGTTGAATAAATTTTCACAGTGTGAAAGTACCTGGAAAAATACAGTTTGACACACTTATTTCTACAAGTTGTTACTGTCTGTAGAATATTAGGTAAAATAAGCTATCTTCACAAAACGATGCTCTTTCAGTTTTTTCCGTAATAGTTGTGTATATTGCATATTACACTTTTTTGCAAACCCCAGTGGGGGCAGAGGCATAGAATTCTTTGAAGGTAATTCATTGTATCTGATTTTCACAGGGGCTTAGTAAGAATGTCTCTATTTTTTTCTGATGAGTCCTAGACCTTAACAAACACACACACACACACACACACACACACACACACACACACACTCACACACTCCAAACCATACACACACATATATTTCCATATTTTCTTTTTCAGATTATACTTCATTTTTTAAAAAAACTGACTTGGACTTTCTTCCACAAAAAACACTGCCTAGGTTTGCATTTTTTTTCTTATGTAGATTAGTATTGCTGCATAGGTGTTATAATAATTATTCTTTTTTTGAAATAAAATTTCTTTTGCAGACTCTTCTTTGGTTTCCCGTTTTCTTCTGCTGCTTACTTGAAAGGCCACTGGAGAAAGGGAAGCACTTTTTCTCAATTCACCTGGGAGAGTACTTTGTATTTATTGAGTACTTAACCATATTTTAGATGATATGAATGATCTACTGCCTTATTTTCTTGTAGAGAAGGTAACATAAACACCTGAGACATTTAAATAATAGGAAGAGGATTCGGCATGGTAGCTCACGCCTGTAATTCCAGCACTTTGGGAGGCCAAGGCTTGCTAATCGTTGAAGCCAGGAGTTTGAGACCAGCCTGGCCAACATGGTAAAACTCTGCCTCTACTAAAAATACAAAAATCAGCTCAGTGTGGTGGTACATGCCTGTAATCCCAGCTATTTGGGAGTCTGAGGCAAGAAAATCACTTGAGACAGCAGGCGGATGTTGCTGTGAAGTGAGATTGGGCCACTGCATTGCAGCCTGGGTGATAGAGCAAGACTGTTTCAAAAAATTTTAAAAAAAGGAAGTTTCACAATGTGTCATAGTGAATTTAAGTCACTTGAATGACTTTCTCCTCTATAGTATCTGGTGAACAACTCAGCATTCCTTAGGAAAGAGGGCTGAAGAAAACAGGAAGTAGGTGAAGATAAGATAATATGACAGGTGCTAGTTTTTAAGTGCCTGCTACATGTCAGGCACTGTGCTAAGCACTTTCCATACATTATTTTAATTATTTAAGTGAAAAATCTTTGTTACAAGATACATTAACTTAAAAACATATATTTGAAAAGAACAGACTATTTCTTTTTATTTTATTTTAGGTTCTAGGGTACATGTGCAGGTCATGCAGGGTTGTTGCATAGGTGCATACTATATATGGCATTTCTCCTCATGTTATCCCTCCCCACCTTTCCCACCCCCTGCTGTCCCTCCCCTACCCTCCCCAACTGCCCCCAGTGTGTGACGCTCCTCTCCCTGAGTCCATGCGTTCTCATTGTTCATCACCCACCTAGGAGTGAGAACATGTGGTGTTTGGTTTTCTGTTCTTGTGTGAGTTTGCTGAGAGTAACGGTTTCCAGATTCATCCAAGTCCCTACAAAGGTCACGAACTCATCATTTTTTATGGCTCTGTAGTATTCCGTGGTGTATATGTGCCACATTTTCTTTGTCCAGTCTATCATTGATGGGCATTTGGGTTGGTTCCAGGTCTTTGCTATTGTAAACAGTGCCGAGGTGAATGTATGTGTGCGTGTGTCTTTATAATAGAACGATTTATAGTTCTTTGGGTATATACCAAGTAATGGGATTGCTGGGTTAAATGTAATTTCTGTTTCTAGATCCTTGAGAAATTGCCACACTGTCTTCCATAAACGTTCAACTAATTTACATTCCCACCAACTGTGTAAGAGTGTTCCTATTTTACCACATCCTCTACAGCATCTGTTTTCTCCAGACTTTTTGATGATCACCATTCTAACTGGTATGAGATGGTATCTCAATGTGGTTTTGATTTGCATTTCTCTAATAACCAGTGATGATGAGCATTTTTTCATGTTTCTTGGCCTCATAAATGTCTTCTTTTGAAAAGTGTCTGTTCATATCCTTTGCCCACTTTTGAATGGGTTTTTTTTTTCTTGCATATCTGTTTTAGTTCTTTGTAGATTCTGGATATTTGCCCTTTGTCAGATGGATAGATTGCAAAAATTTTTTCCCATTCTCTTGGTTGGCTGATTCACTCTTGGCTTCTTTTGCTGTACAGAAGCTCTGAATTTTAATTAGATCCCATTTGTCTATCTTGGCTTTTATTGCCATTGCTTTTGGTGTTTTAGTCATGAAGTCCTTGCCTATGCCTGTGTCTTGGATGGTTTTGCCTATATTTTCTTCTAGTGTTTTTATGGTGTTAGGTTTTATGTTTAAATCTTTAATCCATCTGGAGTTAATTTTAGTGTAAGGTGATTGGAAGGGTTCCAGTTTCTACTTTCTGCACATGGCAAGCCAGTTTTCCCAGCACCATTTATTAAACATGGACTCCTTTCCCCATTGCTTATTTTTGTCAGATTTGTCAAAGATCAGATGGTTGTAGATATGTGGCACTGCCTCCAAGGCTTCTGTTCTGTTCCATTGGTCTATTATCTCTGTTTTGGTACCAATACCATGCTGTTTTGATTACTGTTTGTAGTATAGTTTGAAGTCTGGCAGTGTGATGCCTCCCACTTTGTTCTTTTTGCTTAGGATTGTCTTGGCTATGCGGGCTCTCTTGTGATTCCATGTTAAGTTTAAAGTGGTTTTTTTCCAGTTCTGTGAAGAATGTCATTGGTAGCTTGATGGCGATAGCATTGAATCTATAAATTACTTTGGACAGTATGGCCATTTTCACGATATTGATTCTTCCTAACCATGAGCATGGAATGTTTTTCCATTTGTTTGTGTCTTCTCTTATTTCCTTGATCAGTGGTTTGTAGTTCTACTTAAAGAGATCCTTTACATCCTTTGTTAGTTGTATTCCTAGATACTTTATTCTCTTTGTAGCAATTGTGAATGGGAGTTTGCTCTTGATTTTGTTTTCTGTTTGTCTGTTATTGGTATATAGGAGTGCTTCTGATTTCTACACATTGATTTTGTATCCTGAGACTTTGCTGAAGTTGTTTATCATCTTAGGAAGATTTTGGGCTGAGATGATGGGGTCTTCTAAATATACAATTATGTCATCTGCAAATAGAGACAATTTGACTTCCTCTTTGCCTAATTGAATATCCTTTATTTCTTTTTCTTGCCTGATTGCTCTGGCTAGAACCTCCAATACTATAATGAATAGGAGTGGTGAGAGAGGGTATCCTTGTCTAGTACCTGATTTCAAAGGGGATTCTTGCAGCTTTTGCCCATTCAGTGTGATATTAGCTGTAGGTTTGTCATATATAGCTTTTATGATTTTGTGATACATTCCATCGGTACCTAGTTTATTGAGAGTTTGTAGCATGAAGGGCTGTTGAATTTTGTCAAAGGCCTTCTCTACATCTATTGAGATAATCATGTGGTTTTTGTCTTTGGTTCCATTTACACAGTGGATTACGCTTACGGACTTGTGTGTGTTGAACTGGCCTTGCTTCCTCAGGATGAAGCCTACTTGATGGTGATGAATAAGCTTCTTGATGTGTTGTTGCAATCGGTTTGTAAGTATTTTATTGAAGATTTTTGTGTTGATGTTCATCATGGATATTGGCCTGAGTTTTCTTTTTTTGTTGAGTCTCTGCCTGTTTTTGATATCAGAATGATGTTGGTCTCATAAAATGAGTTAGGGAAGATTCCCTCTTTTTGTATTGTTTGATACAGTTTCAGAAGGAATGGAACCAGCTCCTCTTTGTACATTTGGTAGAATTCAGCTGTGAGCCTGTTTGGACCTGGACTTTTTTTGGTTGGTAGGCTATTGAGGGCTGCCTCAGCTTCAGCCCTTGTTATTGGTCTATTCAGGGTTTCAACTTCTTCCTGGTTTAGTCTTGGTAGAGTACAAGTGTCCAGGAATTTATCCATTTCTTCCTGGTTTACTGGTTTATGTGCATAGAGCTGTTTGTAGTAATCTCTGATGATAGTTTCTATTTCTGTGGGATCAGTGGTGATCTCCCCTTTATCTTTTTTTATTACATATATTTAATTCTTCTCTCTTTTATTAGTCTGTCTAGTGGTCTCTCTATTTTGTTGATCTTTTCGAAAAGTCAGCTCCTGGGTTTATTGATTTTTTTTTTTTTTTGAAGGGTTTTTTTGTGTCTCTATCTCCTTCAGTTCCACTCTGATCTTAGTTATTTCTTACCTTCTGCTAGCTTTTGAGTTTTTTTCATCTTTCTCCTCTAGCTCTTTCAATTTTGATGATAGGGTGTCAATTTTACATCTTTCCTTGTTTCTTATGTAGGCATTTATTGCTATAAATTTCCCTCTCAATACTGCTTTAAAGGTGTCTCAGAGATTCTGTTAGGTTGTGTCTTCATTCTGATTGGTTTCAAAGAACATCTTTATTTCTGCCTTCATTTCATTGTTTATCCATTCGACCCTCAGAAGCAAGTCAGTTTCCAAGTGGTTGTGTGGATTTGAGTGTGTTTCTTAATCCTGAGTTCTAATCTGATTGCGCTGTGATCTGACAGGCTGTTTGTTATGATTTCCTTTCTTTTGCATTTGCCGAGGAGTGATTTGCTTCCAATGATGTGGTTAATTTTGAAGTAAGTGAGATGTGGTGCTGAGTAAATGTATATTCTGTCGATTTAGGGAGGAGTGTTCTCTATATGTCTATTATGTCTGCTTGGTCCAGCTCTGCATTCAAGTCCTGGATGTCCTTGTTCATTTTCTGTCTCATTGATCTGTCTAATATTGACAGTGGAGTGTTGAAGTCTCCCACTATTGTGTGGGAGTCTAAATCTCATTTTAGGTCATTAAGAACTTTATCTGGGTGCTCCTCTCTTGAGTGTGTATATGTTTAGGATAGTTAGCTCTTCTTATTGGATTGATTCTTTTCCCATTATGTAATGCCCTTCTCTGTCTCTTTTGATCTTTGTTGGTTTGAAGTCTATTTTGTCAGAGACTAGGATTGCAACCACTGCTTTTTTTTTGTTTTCCATTTGCTTGGTAAATCTTCCTCCATCCCTTTACAGCTAGTGCTCGACTTACAACCACGGTCGGGACCGCGGACCGGTCGTAACACGATTTGGTCGTAAGTTGAGTAGGCTATATGTACAGTTGAAATGGTGCACGTGGAGATGGTAGTGCTGCTGGAAGCTGGTCTGCACTGTCGTACGCCTAGCTGGGAAACATTTGTGCTGCCAGACGCGGAGCAGCCGTGGCTAGCGATTGTGGTCGTAAAGTCGAATGGTCGTAAGTTGCATAGGTGGTAAGTCGATCAATACCTGTATTTTGAGCCTATGTGTATCCTTGCATGTGAAATGGGTTTCCTGAATACAGCACACCGATGGGTTTTGAGTTTTTATCCAATTTGCCAGTCTGTGTCTTTTGATTGGGGCATTTAACCCATTTACATTTAAGATTAATATTTTTATGTGTGAATTTGATCCTGTCATTTTGTTACTGCCTGGTTTTCTTGCCCATGAGCTGACTTATTTTATTCATCACATTTTTGGTCTTTGCCATTGGTGTGCTTTTGCAGTACTTGTTCCTTTCTGTGCTTAGTGTTTCTTTCAGGAGCTCTTTTAGGGCACATCTGGTGGAGTTGAAATCTCTCAGTAATTGCTTGTCCATAAAGGATTTTATTTCTTCTTCACTTATGAAGCTTAGTTTGGCTGGATATGAGATTCTTGGTTTAAAGTTCTTTTCTTTAAGGATGTTGAATATTGGTCCCCACTCTCTTCTAGCTTGTAGGGTTTTTGCCAAGAGATCCACTGTGAGCCTGATTGGCTTCCCTCTGTGAGTGATCTGACCTCTTTATCTGTCTGCCCTTAGCATTTTTTCCTTCATTTCAACCCTGGTGAATCTGATGATTATGTGCCTTGGGGTTGCTCTTCTTGAGGAATATCTTTGTGGAGTTCTCTGTATTTCTTGGATTTGAATGTTGGCCTGTCTTTCTAGCTTGGGAAGTTCTCCTGGATAATATCCTGGAGCGTGTTTTCCAGTTTGGATTCATTCTTCCCATCATATTCAGGTACACCGATCAAACGTATATTAGGTCTTTTCACATAATGCCATATTTCTTGGAGGCTTTGTTCATTTCTTTTCACTCTTTTTTCTCTTGTCTTGCCTTCTCTTTTTATTTCATTGAGTTGATCTTCCGTCGCTGATAACCTTTCTTCTGCTTGATTGATTCAGCTATTAAAACTTGTTTTTGCTTCACGTAGTTCTTGTGCTGTGTTTTTCAATTCCATAAAATCGTTTATGTTAATCTCTAAGCTGGTTATTCTAGTTAGCATTTTGTCTAACCGTTTTCAGGGTTGTTGGTTTCCTTGCATTGAGTTAGAATGGGCTCCTTTAGCTCAGAAAAGTTTGTTATTATCCACCTTCTGAAGCCTTTTTCTGTCAATTCATCATATTCTTTCTTGGTCATGATGTGTTTCCGTGTTGCTGAGGAGTTGTGATCCCTTGAAGGAGAAGCGGTGTTCTGGTCTTTGATGGTTTCATCTTTTTTGTGCTTTTCCCCCCCCCCATCTTGGTGGATTTTCCTGGCTGTGATCTCAGGGAGCTGCGTGATGCGGTTGCTTGTCTGCCTGTCCAGTCTCTACTTGGTTTCTGTGGACTCCTTCAGGTTGCTAGGTAACTTTACACTGGGAGTTTAGGCCTGCCTCTTCTGCTGACCTGGAGGCAATGCTAGGTGTTCAAGAATGCCATCCCGTTGCTATGTAGGCGTCCTGTGTTTTTTGTTAAAACCTGATGCGTAGTCCCACCCCTTTAATGGTGGGCTGTGTCCTTCCTCCACAGGGCTGGATCATTCAGGTTTCAGCTCAGACTGTGGCACTGGCTGTGCAACCCCTTGGTGCTTCAGCCCTCTGGGTTTTGTAGGGGAGTGTATGGACCCGCCCAGCTGCGCTGCCTGTCTTCAGATTTTTGCTCCCTCTCTCCTGTCATGGGGGAGGGGCCTGCCCAGCTGCTCAGCCTGTCCTCCCGCCTTCAGCTCCCTCTTTCTCTGGACAGGGGTAGGGGGCGATAGCTCAGTCTACAGGCTCTCCTCACCAGCTGATGGGCTTATGCATTTGCTTAGATCTGTGTACCAGTCTGGGACACCATCCTGGATTATTATTCAACTCCGTACTTGCAATTCCTGTCACTTGTCCGGCAAAGATCCGCTGTTCTGTGTATTGCTGAGGCTTTGGGGGAGTGCTGTATCTGGACGAGAGTGCCAGAGGGGGAGCTTCTGACTTGCAGGTCACATGCACTTTCTGGGTGAAGCAGCACCCCTCCCCGCCTCCTTCTGCCCTGAGTGGGCTTTGCTCACCATGAGACCAGACTCATTGAAATTCACCTGGTATCTCGGTTGGAGCTAGGAGATCTCTGGATTTCTGCCTCTTTCTCACTGGGTGTTGTGCACCAGGTTTGTGTGTATTTTGCCATCTTGACTCCCTCCAAGACTATTTCTTATAAAAGTGGCCATCCTGGCAGGCTAGGAAGTGTACCTCCAGCCAGACACAGGACCCAATGTGTGAAGTTAAAAAAAAATCACAAGACCTGCACATTTAGAAAGGATACTTTATTTTTTGTAAAGGGTTATTTCCTCTGAGGTGGCCTTCTTGCAGACTGGGAAGGATGTCTCTGGCCAAAGCCATTAGAAAGCATTTTGAATGAGGATAGGTTGGGGTAGGAGTTTTATGTTGAATGGGATGGCTAAGCATATATATGTAACAGGTTATAGAATGAGTTATGAATAGTTATGAAGGTGGTCCTGATGTATGTGTGTTACACAAATTGATCAATAGAATATATGACCCATGTTTATTTGGGTGTAAAGCCTTAACATTTAAATGTATTGTAATTAGGCTTTATATGTCAAATGGTTTTTTTAGGACATAGAGGCACACAGTGCACAGCCTTTGTAAACTGGCCAGAACCAGTATGTGGTTGGTAGATGTTTTATCAGGAGATAGTTACTGAAATGAGTCTCTTTGTCCAATCGAAGCCGTAGTTATGGCACCTTGCCTGGCATGACCTTAGGTCTTGTTTATAATTTGAAATCTTTTTGTCAAAAAGAGTCTGTTCTGTGAGTCTTAGGACGTCTATTTTAACACTAATGCTGGCCATTTTTGTCTAAACTCCAAAAGAGGGGAATAACAAGGCATGTCTGACTTCTCATTCATTCATGGCTGGGAACTCAATTTTCAAGTTTTTTTGGGAGTTCTCTTAGCTAAGGGGAGTCTGTTTGCGTTAGAGGGCTTAAGATTTTATTTTTAGTGTACATAAAAGTACTAAATAAGCTATTTTGTTTTATTTTAAAACTATAGCTTACAAAAATTGAATAAAACAACAAATATTACCTTTCTTTCTCTACTTAATACTATGTTCAGAATTGAAAAACTATTTAATTTCATTAGGCCAATCTATTTTCCATTGCCGACACACTGCTACTAAAGCTGAACTATGTCGGGAACCTTACCTCTTTGTTCAGAGCCTATCACAAAAGCGGTGAACACATAGGTTGATAAGGGCCAGTTTCAAGAGAGAAAATTTGTTTAGACCTTCCAAATCAAAGATGGGTACAAAAATGCCTAAGTATCTGATGCCTTAACACATAAAACTTATACATAAGTGAATTTTATAGTCTTTTGATTTTGGTGCTTGTATTACTTAGAAGATTTTAGGAATAAGTGTGTACCTGCCTACTTGCTTTTCCATCTGGACTAAAGTATTTAACTGACTATAAATTTTTTGACTCTACTAAGTTCCATGGCCATAGCAATCCACCAAGGGAAGGATATACCCTGGGCAGGTAGCCATGCTACCCCAATAATAGGGGACAAACTAAAAGTTTGGTCATAGATGGTGCCTATGGCAAATCTTGGCCCCAATGGGGAAAAATATAACTAGAAATAAAGTTCTAAGCTCCCCATGAAATAAAGAAACCTCTTCTTAGCCAAGGAGACCCCCCCGTAAACTTGACTGAGTTCCCGGCTATGATGGAATGGGAGGTCAGACACTCTTCATTATACACCCCTCTCCCTTTTGCAGTCTAAACACAAACACCACAATTGACCAGCATGAATGTTAAAATAGATATCGTAAGACTGACAGAATAGACTCTCTGTGACAAGAAGATACCAAAGTATCAACAAGACCTAAAGCCATGCCAGGGAAGGGTTAAGTTATATACTCCTGTATTTAAAAAAGTAAACTATGTTCTAACTGCCACAGATTTTTCTTTCTCTGTCAGCCAAACAAACACTGGCCTCTTCCAGATAAACTATTAAACAATCACATTACATCCAACTCACAGACACTGACCAGTGTAACCCATTGTTCTACTAGCCATATTTATAGCTTTGATTAGACAAGACACCAATTTCAACAACTTTCTCCTTATAATTTTTAAGCTAATACATACATTATTTATAAGGTAGAACATAATTTGAGTGTAATATCCAGAATCTACAAGGAACTCAGATAAATTTACAAGAAAAAAAAAGCCCTTCAAAAAGTGGATGAAGGGCATGAATAGACACTTTTCAAAAGAAGACATACATATGACCAACAAGCACATGAAAAAAGCTCAACATCACTGATCATTAGAGAAATGCAAATAAAAACCACATTGACATTCCATCTCATGACAGTTGGAATGCCTGTTATCAAAAAGTCAAAAAACAGATGCTGGCAATGTTTTGGAGAAAAAAGAATGCTTTTACATTGTTCGTGGGAGTGTAAATTAGTTCAACCATTGTGGAAGACAGTGTAGCAATTCCTCACATATCTAAAGATGGAAATACCATTTGGCCCAGCCATTTCATTATTGGGTATATAACCAAAGGAATATAACCATTCTGTTATAAAGATACATGTACACATATGTTCACTGAAGCACCATTCACAATAGCAAAGACATGTAATCAACCTAAATGCCCATTAATGATAGAATGGATAAAGAAAACTTGGTTCATATACACCATGGAATATGTAACCACAAAAAAGAACAACATCATGTCCTTTGCAGGGACATGGATGGAGCTGGAGAGGCCATTATCCTTAGCAGACTAACACAGGAACAGAAAACCAAGTACTGCATGTTCTCACTTATAAGTGACAGTTAAATAATGAGAACACACGGACACATTGAGGGGAATAACACACAGTGGGGCCTATTGGTGGATGGAGAGTGGGAGGAGGGAGAGAAGCAGGGAATATAACTAATAGGTACTAGGCTTAATACTTGGATGAAGAAATAATCTGTGCAACCAACCCCCATTACACACATTTATCTAAGAAACCTACACATCATGCACATGTACCGCAAATGTAAAAGTTGAAAAAAAAAAGTTTAAAGCATCAGATGACTCAATATTGGGAGATAAGTTTGCTATATAAAGAAATTTAAACACAGCAATATATATTAGATCAGAAATCCAATAGGTACCCCTTTTTACTGTAGTTGAATAATTTCTTCATTAAATGCTATCCTCCCTGTAACCTTGATTCGTTTATGTGTCCCACAATGCTTAGACTAGGTCTTTTCCTTTAATCACTGGGGACTCACTCTAACTCATCTCCAACATCTTCGCTCCCCAGTGAGTACCCTTAGTACTTTGTCACATTTTTATTTCAAACTCACATCCTCTACTGTTTTTTTGGTGCTTCTTGCTTAGTTTTTATTTTTTTTATACTATATTTTCTCATGTATAACACTTCCTTTGAAATCTTTTCTTAAAATTTAAAAATGTTTTTAGTTTTCTATATTGAAGGGGGTACAAGTGCAATTTTGTTACATGGATATATTTCATAGTGAAATCTGGGCTGTTAGTGTAACCATCATCCAGATAGTGACTTTGTACCCATTAGGTCATTTCTCATCTGTCATCCACCTCCTACCCTTCCACCTTTCTGGGTCTCCAGTGTCCATTATTCTACTCTACGTCCACGGGTACACATTACTTAGCTTTCACTTATAAGTGAGAACATGATATTTGTCTTTCTGTATCTGAATTGTTTCACTTAAGACAGTGACATTCAGTTCCATCTATGTTGCTGCAAAAGACAATTTCATTCTTTTTATAGCTAAGTAGTAGTCCACAGTGTGTGTGTGTGTGTGTCTGTGTGTGTGTATAAATATATATGTATATACATATATATTTATATATACACACATAGACATTTTCTTTATTTAATCATCCAATGATGGACACTCAGGTTGATTCTGTGACTTAGCTATTGTGAAAAGTACTATGATAAACAGGAGTGCAGGTATTTTTTAAAAATATATAATGGTTCTTATACACAATTACTTTATTAAGAAAAAGCCAGGATCATATAATTCTTTCCTCTATACATGAAGCTTGGAGAGGCCATGCCAAATTCTAAAATGGTGTTTTTTTCCATTTCTTTTGGAGTTTTTGAAACTATTCATGTGCTATTTTGTAATTGTGTAACCCTAAATTACTTCTGTTGCTTGGAAGATGGGCACTGTTTAAAGACTTCACCCTACAATGAATTGTGCCATGTCACATTTTTATTTATGTGGAATAGCTTATTCTTCCCAAAGTGGATCTTCCTTTTAATAAAAGATTGCTGGAAAGAACAGTGCATTAATACCTAATTGTAGAATATACAGTTTTTTGGAACACATATGTAAGTTTGTAAGTTTATTATTGTTAATAATAATAACTACCATTTACTGAATGCTTTCTATGTGCCAGGTACCACTGCACTAATTTCCATATCATTTTTGTTTTATCTCACAGGCACAGATGCTGAGGTTAAACAGCTTGTCTAAGATCACAGTGTTAATAGGAGGCAGAATTCAGGGCTTAAGAGATTGCCAAGTTAATTCAGAGTTCCTTCTTTAAGGAGGGCCTTTCCTGCAACCCTCAAATGCACATTTGACTAACCTGACAATTGGATTTTGGGAAAGAGATGCTCTGTACAATATTTCAGTGTGTATCTTTTCTGTCCTTAATTCTGGTTCTCCACCATTCTGCAAAGCTTCTGAACTTCACCCTCTAGCTCTTCCTTTGCTGGATACACTTTCCCTTAGATTCATGTTCTTTTCCCCTTGTGATTTTCTCTGCCTTTCTGCTTGCCTTTACCTTTACTTTTCTGTCTCTCCTTATCTCTACTCTAGAAATTTTTTCTTTGCATTTACGTTATTCTGTCATCGAATAATCCTTTGTCATTAGTCTCTGGACATAAATATTAAAATTCCAATTATGATTTTGATGCATTGGGCAAAGCTCTGATTTGAAAGAATATAGTAGAATTGCTTTCTATGGGATGGAGTTTTTTTGTAATGTGAGAAATCACCTAGTTTTCAAGTCTCAAAAAGGCAAGATTTCCTTTAGTCATGAGCTTCATGAGAATATAAAATGGCCTTAAAAAGTAAGCATTCTACCTTAATATTTATATTGCTACTCCATACTCAGCATGCCTGAAACCAAATTCATTATCTTGTTTCCTCCAGTTCCTTTTCCTTTTCCTGGGTGGATGGCACCGCTAGCTTCATATGTGCCTGGATTAGAAGCATCCTTCATTGTCACTTTCTCCCTGTCCATCTTCCCCACATTTTATGGCTCTCTGTCCCCAAATATTCTTCCCATTCCCTTCTCCATTCCATTGTTGCTATCTAGTCTTAGTTCATGATTGTTATTTCTTTCTTTTGTTATTATAGTCTCTTAACTAGCATCCTTGTCTTAAAAGCTTATATCTTCAAAATCCCCTCCACCATTATGCTTTTAAAATGCCTAGCTAAAACATATTGCTTCTTACCTGAAATACTTTGAGTAGCCCATCATTGTCTATAGAACAATTAAAATCCAAATTTGGGGTGACATTTAAGGTCCTTCTTAACTATACCCCCCCTTTACCATTCTGACATCAACTTCTTTTATATAACCCATATACCACATTTCTCCACATTTACTTTTTCTACAATTCTGACAGGGATGTTTATCTTCCCCACTCTTCATTTATAACCCAGATACCTGTGATGCCCAGGATTCCATTAGCACAAATAGGGGTTGGGGTGCTAATAAGATTAGAAGTGAGAAGCTCTGTAGGGAGGACTCTCAATTCTAACGGTGGTCAGCAATTCTCTCATTACATAAAATTTATGAATAAAATTTGAAACTGTCGTGAGCAGGCTAAGCCCAAGATTTCTTCTTCTGAACACTTGTTTAAGCCTGAGAAATTTGCCAGCCCTTTCCAACCCTTTGTTTCTCTGTGTAAGCCAAGTTCTGTTACTTTTGTCCCCACATGGGTTCTTCAGCCATGGCTACCACCTGAAGCCCTGCTTTTTAAACCAGAGTGAGTTTCCCTCTTTCACTCTCCTTTTCTCTTGCTTGCTGCCACGTTCCACTCTTCATATTAAACCAGCTGAATATCTATACTTACCAGAATTAAGCCCAGGTTCTTTTATCTTGCAAAGGATATTTGGCTTAATAAGATACTTAAATCAGTTTCTTATTACTTGAAAGTTGTCTTTGATAAAAGTTATCCTTCACTTATGCTTTTAATGTTAACTCTTACTGCTTTTCCGTCTATCACCCCCACTCAAAACCTTATCTATGGTAAAGTGATTGAGGGAACAGAATGGAACACTGAAATACCTCTCTACTTTCTTCCCCGTCAACCTTTCTGCCTAGATAATTACAGTAGAACTTGCTGAATGATACAGATGAAATTGTATATGAGACCTTATCGTAACAATAGCACATTGGACGCTTGTCAAACTGGGCATGTTCTTGTTCCTTTTTACTAACTTCTCCATTTCCATATATTTTGGTAATTTGAATGGAGATTTGTTTAGGGATGCTTAAAATCCCTGAATGTCAGACGTTTTCTTGTTTGTGGACATGACATACATTAAAAATTTCATTGTTATTTTCTTTATACTTCTGGAAGAAACCAATTATCTCAACTTGGTTTTAATTTTTGAAAGGTGATTATGGTATTTTCAGTCATAGGGAGAAATGCAAAAGTATATTCTAGAGAATGTTGCGGTTGAGGCTCGCCTTCAATTTTTGAAGTTTTTTTATTTTTTTTGCCAAGGTAATTATTCATTTCTTGCTCTGCATCTCTAGAGCCATTTTCACATCATACTACTTCTTTGCATTTTACTATAATTAAATAGTTACCCTTCTTGATTTGGGGTTTTAAGGTCAGAGATGAAGGTAATATCTTATGCCCTAGGTTCTAGCAAATGGTCAGTTAATGCTGGAAACAAAGGTTGTGACCTGTTTATATTCATGGATAGGAGCACATAACTCTATTACAAGGCAGGCTTTGAGAATTGTGATAAAATTGATGAATCACATGGTTTTAAAATATTTTGGGCCATAGGTAGTAAGGAATACCAGGAAATTATACTGGCAGTCACCATCTCTTGAGTCCTAGGCCAAGGACTTGATATGCAGTCTAACTTTAGTCCAAACCACATCCTAACACGATCAATTAGGCATGTGATGGTCTTTCTCTGATAGCAGAAAACGGAGACTTTGTGTTAATTTGGGTTCTCCAGAGATAAAGAACTAATAGTTATATATTATTTTATGTATAACTATATACATAGATACAGACTTATTTATTTATTGGAGATGATTTCTTTTGAGAATTGGCTCATGTGATCATGGGATTAGAGAAGTCCCATGATCTGTTTTCTGCAAGGTGGAAAACCAGAAAACCTAGTAGTGTTATTCAGTCTGTAGGCCTGAGAACCAATATCTCTGATGTCTGAGGGTGGGAGAAGCTGATGTCCTGGCTCAAGAAAAAGAGTAATTCACTCTTTCTTTGCCTTTGGGTTCTATTCAGGCCCCCAGTGGATTGGATAGTACCCACCCAGATTGGTGAGAGTGATCCTCTTTACCCAGTCTGATGATTCAAATGCAAATCTTTTCGTGCAACACCTTTACAGGTATACCCAGAAATACAGTTTCACCAACTACCTGGGCATCCTTTAGCCCAGTAAAGTTGACACCTAAAATTAACCATCACAGGCTAAGAAGAGTTAAGTAATATCACCAAGTAATCAACTGTCAATCAGAAAATAGAATTATTCTTCATTTCAGTACCATATAAACTGAAAGCTCATTTTAAGATCTGGGATAGATGTGCAGAATGTGCAGGTTTATTCAATAGGTAAAGGTGTACCATGGTGGTTTGCTGCACCCCTCAACCCATCACCCAGGTATTAAGCCCTACATGCATTAGCTATTTATTCTGTTGCTCTCCCTCTCCCCATGCTGCCTGAAAGGTCCCAGTGTATGTTGTTCCCTTCCCTATATCCATGCGTTCTCATTTTTCAGCTCCCACTTAGAAGTGAGAACATGCAGTGTTGGCTTCTCTGTTCTTGTGTTAGTTTGCTGAGGATAATGGCTTGCAGCTCCATTCACGTCCCTGCAAAGGACATGATCTCGTTCTTGTTTATGGCTGCATAGTATTCCATGGTGTATATGCACTACATTTTCTTTATCTAGTCTCTCATTGTTGGGCACTTGGGTTAATTCCATGTCTTTGATATTGTGAATAGTGCTGCAATGAACTTAGATAAACATGTATCTCTCTCTCTTTCTATTTTTTTTTTTTTTTTGAGATGGAGTTTGATTCTGTAGCCCAAGCTGGAGTGCAGTGGTGTGATCTTGGCTCACTACAGCCTCCAACTTCCGACTCTCAGTTCAAGCAGTTCTCCTGCTTCAGCCTCCTGAGTAGCTGGGATTACAGGCATGCGCTACCACCCCTGGCTATGTTTTGTATTTTTAGTGGAGACAGGGTTTCACCATGTTGGCCAGGCTGGTCTTGAACTCCTGACCTCATGATCCACCCACCTTGTCCTCCCAAAGTGCTGGGATTACAGGCATGAGCCATTGTGCCGGGTCACACATGTATCTTTTTAATAGAATTATACACATCCCTTTGGGTTTATACCCAGTAATGGAATTGCTGGGTCACATGGTATATCTGTCTTTAGGTCTTTGATGAATCACCACACTGCATTTCACAGTGGTTGAACTATTTTACATTCCTACCAACAGTGTAAAAGCATTCCTTTTTCTCCACAACGTTGCCAGGATCTGTTGTCTATAGACGTTTTAATAATCATGATTCTGACTGACATGAGATGGTATCTCATTGTGGTTTTGATTTGCATTTCTCTAACGATCAGTGATACTGAGCTTTTTTTCTCTCTCATTTGGTTATTAGCCGCATGTATGTCTTCTTTTGAGAAGTGTCTGTTCATGTCTTTTGTCTTTTTAATGGTTTTCTTTTTCTTGTAAATTTAAGTTCCTTGTAGATTCTGGATATGAGACCTTTGTCATAGATTGCAAAAATTGTCTTCCATCCTGTAGGTTGTCTGTTCACTCTGATAATAGTTTCTTTTGTTCTGCAGAAGCTTTTTAGTTTAATTAGATCTCATTTGTCCTTTTTTGCTTTTGTTGTAATTGCTTTTGATATTTTTGTCATGAAATCTTTGCTTTTGCCTATGCCCTGCATGATATTGCCTAGATTTTCTTCTAGGGTTTTTACAGTTCGAGTTTGACATTGAAGTTTTTAATCTGTTCTGAGTTAAGTTTTGTATGAGGTGTAAAGAAGGAATTCAGTTTCAATTTTCTGCATTTGGCGAGCCAGTTTTCCCAGCACCATTTATTAAAAACAAAATTTTTTCCCCATTGCTTTTGTGAGGTTTGTTGGATAGATAGTTGTACATATGTGATCTTATTTCTGAGATCTCTGTTCTGTTCCATTGGTCTATGTGTTTTTGTACCAGTACCATGTGGTTTTGATTACTGTAGCTTTGTAGTATGGTTTGAAATTGAGTAGCATGATGCCTCCAGCTTTGTTCTTTTGCTTAGGATCGTCTTGTGTATACATGTTCTGAAAGCTCATTTTTTAAACCCATGAGTTACATTGCCTTCCAATAAAAATAAATTCCAATCTAAGTTTTAAATTTATTTAAATACATAAACGTAAATATATTGATCTAGTAGAGATGTCCAAATTACACCTTTAACTTGGGTGTTTCTTGGCATAGTAATTTACTTTCCTAAAACTGTACTTTTCTTTCCTCATGCCTATCTTCTTAGTCTAGGTGAAAGTAGATACTGTCTTTTGTTATCAAATTTATGAGAGGGCTGAATAGAATCTATTCAGGATGCTACAATTTCTTGAGCTACCCTGTGTATTATACTTTGGCAGTATTTTCATAGATAATGAAAGCAATTGTCATTTCAGAAATATTTCAGGAAATATATTTGTTGGTTCTCTAAGAGACCTAAATAGAGATAATTATTGCTTACTTACCATTTTTAAATCCAATCTATTGTTTGAATATTTAGATAATAATTGCTTTCTATGTATCATAAATCAATGCTGAAAATAGCATGCTTACATACAATTTTTGCCTCTAATTATATTCATAGAAGGGGAGTTACTTGAAGAATACAAACACTTTTAATACATTTTTATAGGTATTTCCAAATTACTATCTAGAGCAGATAAATATATTTTTACTCTCACCCATTTAGTGAAAGCATAGGCTTTAATGGTTCTTTACCAGTAACTATCCAGTTTTATCACTTCATAATGTTTTCTATTTTGAAAGACTCCCCCCAAAAATCACTTTGATTAATCCCTAAAAAGGCAGATGAATTTTTCATATATTTATTGTTCATTTATATTTGCTTTCCTTTAATCTGTCTATTCATGTCTTGCACACATTCCATAGGAGCATTAATTTTTTAGATACTGACCTGTAACAGTTCTTTATATATGGTAAAATATTCTTTTTTTGAGCTGGTATTTTCTATTTTTCTTTCCTAAAATTTATGCTCTCTGGAATTCATCTCATCTCCAATTTTCTTCTTTTTCTATTCATTAGATTTTTGTGTCTCTTTTTTCCTCCTTTCCATAGCCTGTACCCTCAGCATATTTATTTCATTTGTTTATAATACAGACAGGGCATTTGTCACTTTCATGCAAACATGAAGTCAATTTTCACAAGTGGCATCTCACACAAGAAAGTTCCTCCTTAATTTAAATTGCACTTTTGTAGGTTTGTTATTTCAGTGGTTGGACAGGACAGAGGAACTTGTGTTTACTCTCTAGTATAACACTAAGAATTATCCTCTGTTTAACTATATTTTATTTAAATTTTTCAAAATTAGGTTAGGTGGGGTGGCTCATGCCTGTAATGCCAGGACTTGGGGAGGCTGAGGTGGGAGAATTGCTTAAACCCAGAAATTCAGGATTAGCCTGGACAACATTGCAAGACCTTACCTCTCTACTAAAAAAAAAAAAAAAAGAAAAAATAAGCTGGATATGGTGGCATGCATTTCTAGTCCTGGCTACACAGGAGGCTGAGAGGGGAGGATCACTTGAGCCCAGAAATTCAAGGCTGCAGTGGGCTATGATTGGGCCACTACACTCCAACCATGGTAACAGAGCAAGACTGACTCTGACTCTCTCTCTCTCTCTCTCTCTCTCTCTCTCTCTGTGGGATGTGTGGGTGTGTGTGTCTGTGTGTGTGTATACATAGAGAGCTAAGTGTATTTTCGGGGTAGGAAATGTGTATAAATTAGGCATTACTATTTATTTCTGTTTTCAGATGTAAACACTCAGGTTCAGAATGTGAAATACCTTAGTGACCCATGTGACTCCCAAGACAGGTAATTATTACCTAATTAAATTAAAAATAATTAAAATGCAAAATATACACCGTGGAATACTACACAGCTATAAAACAGAATGAAATCTTGTCCTTTGCACTAATATAATGCAGCTAAAGGCCATTATCCTATGTTAACTAATGGAGAAACAGAAAACCAAATGTTCTTACTTCCAGGTGGGAGCTAAACGTTGGGTACACATGGACACAGAGAAGGGAACAATATACACTAGGGATTCCAAAAGAGAGAAGGAAGAGAGGAAGGCAGTGGTTAAAAAAACTACCTATTGGATGCTATGCCCACTACTTGGGTAACAGCTTCAATCATAACCCAAACCTCAATATCACACAATATACCTTTGGAACAATCTTGCACATACACTTCCTGAATCTAA
Organism: Cebus imitator; assembly: GCF_001604975.1. NCBI lineage: Eukaryota > Metazoa > Chordata > Mammalia > Primates > Cebidae > Cebus > Cebus imitator. The sequence goes on along the minus strand of NW_016107874.1, from coordinate 492,952 downwards.
AGGATAAAAAATCAAGTAAAATATTTTTATTAAAAAAACCAAACCCCAGAATACCAACTTTCTAAATTAACTTTGTAGAAATAGATTGTTGAGGGTATATTTAAATTACTTTAGACATGCAGACAACTTCCTGTTGTTTTTGAACATATTTAAAATATATTTTTCACAAAATGATGTCAATACAAATATTTTCTAGATGAAATCACAATTACCCAATAACTTCTAAAATACAGCTTCATTTCAGGTCTTTGCTGTATCTGGAAATATTAAGATTACTTTGCTTGAAAGTGCTCTGAATTCCACATCCCCTAATTCAAAATGGCTGTATCCCTTGTCTGAATTAGTGACTCTGACTCTGTCCCCTGATTGAGTAAGAAGAACTTGTCAGACCTGTGGTTAAAATGAAAGGAAGCTAAGTGTATTTTGGGAGTAGGATTAAATTCAGGTCCCATTTCCCAAGTTGGGAAAAAAATAAAGTCTGGAAAAATGTTTAACAGAATATGTCTTGAGGCCTTTGACCACTATTTGATTTTTACTTAGCTAGATGGTCTGGATTTTACATTCCCCAGCAAATGGGCAGATGTTTCCTCAGGCTTTTCTCGGCATTTTTTGTTTTTTTTTTCCCTCCAGAATCACTAAGACATGAAACCTACAAGGATTTAATTTCTCTCCGTCTCTGAACCCATCCTCCATGGAAAGGACATTAAAAATAATCTGTGATATTCCTTTAAGCTCATTTGAATCTTTTGAAAGTATTTTCAGTTAGCTTGAGGCAGACGGCAATGGTACAAACTCAAAGAACATTGTTGTATCAATAAAAATAGATGATTATAGCCTGATTTAGAAGTAATCCTCTTGACTAATATTATTCAGAATCCCTAAGGATAAAATGGAATTCCAGGTAGGATAGGATTAGTTTTAGTTAACTGAGTTCTGATATTTCTTAGTCTTAGGCACACAGACACAAAAGCATTTTCTAACATTTTATAAGGAAACTTATTTGTACTGTGGCAACTTTTTTCTCTACTGTTCTTGTAGGTTAATATGCTTACCTAGAAAAATAATAACAAGAAACTTAAGACAGTCTAGTCATTAAAATTCATTGGATTTTCACTGGATTATTCTGTAACATGTTTGTTTATTCCATATTTTAATACTTACATTCTCTTTTAGCAATGAAATACAGTTGTTCTATGAAACACTTAAATGATTAACAAAATTTCTTTTCTCCTCAATACATGTAAGTGATGCTATATCCTAGCATTTATGTAAATAATATCAATAACTTATAAAATATTTTAAAATTAAAGTCTCTCCAAGAATGGAAGGAAACATTTACTCTATTAGATTTTATTAAAATATAAAGTAGAACTAATAAAGCTCACAGCTTTTGTCTGGATAAATGTCCTTAAAACCACGGGAGTTGTCTTAGTCAGTCCAGGCTGCTGTAACAGAATACTGTAGATAGTTGACTTAAACAACAGACATTTTTTTCTCTGGAAGCTGGGAAATCTGAAGCGAGAGAGAGAGAGAGAGAGATTGATTCTGTTTCATCCTTTTTAAAAAAAAAAAAAAGAAGGTGTTCATTCATGAGAGTTCTGCCTTATGACCCAATTACATCTAAAAGGCCTACTCTCCTAATACCATCACATTAAGTGTTAGGAATTTTATATGTAAATTTTGAGGGGCTATAAATCTTTAGCACATAACAGCAGTTAATTATGGTTCCAAGGCTTATGTTGCTGGTGGAAAGACCACCTCATTCAAATTGCAATTCTTTGCTTAATCAACACATGTCAATCACATGTCAGGAGCATTTTGGGCCTCAGCATAACCAGAACTTAAGATGATTTAAAGGTTTGGATTATATCTGAAAAGCTGCATCACATCTCTCACATGGGTAACTGCCGGAGTTTCCTAACTGGTCTCCCTGCCTCCATTTTGTTCCCAGAGCCTGTTTCTCAGATAGCAGGTAGAATGAACTTTTGAAAACACAAGTCAGACCAAATCCCCTCTGATTAAAATTCCTTTAAGAGATGGTAGCTTATAATGAAAACTCTTTGCTGTGGTGTATTAGGCCAGAACTTGTTTCCTGATCACTCCTTCTCATTCACTTTTCTCCAGCCCCTCTGACCTGGCTCTGCTGCCAAACAGAACAAAGTTCAGCGCGTTCCTGGCCCTTTAAACTTGCTGGATGGATCTGCCTTTAGATCAACACAGGATGTACTCTTTCACTTGGTTTAAGTTTCTGCTCAAGTATTTTCAGGGTGGTCCTAAGGGGGATTTTCATGACTTGCCCAGTGAAAAATGCTTGCTTCTTCATCATAGTTCTTTTGCTTCCAATGACTAACTTTTCTTCACAACATTAGTTACTATCTAAAACTATAATATTATTTACTTGTTTGCTTGTTTATTGTTAGCGTCCCTCTCTATAGCATAAGTACTCTGAGGGAAGAATCATGGAGCTGAGAGCAGTATATGGACACAGCATGAACACTTAGAAAGTTTCTGATGAATGAATCAATCATTTACATTGAAATAAAATGAGCAATGTTTCATTCCCCTGAATCATAATTTTTCATTCTTAATCCTATCTCTTAGCACTTCTTTAGGGTGCCATCTCTCCCAGATTATAACTTCTATGCACTCTTTTTCAGTTTCTGCCTCTTTATGTGAAGTTTCTTGTCCATGATCAGATAGTCTCAATTAGATTTATGTTCTCAGACCTTGCTTTCCAAGTGACAACTTTCTAAGATTCTTGCTTTTCAACTTGCAGGTAGAGATAGTAATAATTACCTCAGGGCTATTATGAAAATTTATTGTATGTATTTCTTTATTCTTCTATTATTCAACCCCTCAAGGCATTTGGCAAAGTTCATCCTTCTTGAAACACTTTATTTCCTTCACTTTGAATATAAACTACTCTCCTAATTGTCTTCCCTTTTATGTAACCCCTCCCTCTCTATTTCTTTCCAAATTCTTGTGCTAGTGTATTCTGAAGCTAAACTGGTTCTTCTTTTTCCTTCCACCTCTCTGTTCTCCTCATCTCTCCATCCTGTTTCCTCTGTTCTTCTTTATCCCTTCTAATATTTTATCCTTTGGCAATCTAAACCATCCTTACTTCTTTAACTTCTATTTTTCAAAAAATTCCAGATGTTTGTCCCCTGTCTTGACTTCAGATTAATAAATCCAACTGGTGAATTCATCTGTAACTTAGATGTGTATATCAATATTACATCAAAATTAGATGTATATTTTGCTTTGCTTGCTCAAAACAGTTGTCTCCACTCCTACTTCTTTTTCTCTCTTCTCTATTAGTGACACCATTTATACTGTCAGTTGCTCAACCAGAAACCTAGGTTTTACCCCGGATTCTTGTCTTCATTACCCATGCCCAGTTGACCAGCTAACCAGCAAGATTTTCATGTTCTGCCTCCACGTTATGCCTTCAATCATCCCATCTATCTTTCTTCATCTTTTCCACACCACTGGGGAGAGTCTTCCAATTATTTCTTGTATGCTCACTCTTGAACTTCTTTCCAAATTTATTTTCCACCCTGCAGTCAGGACATGTACTTCTAACCATGTAACTCTCTTGCTAAAAAAGCATTTCAGTGGCTTTCCATTGCAAATTCAATAACATTGACTTCCTCACCATGCTCTACTAGGCCATCCATGGCTTTTTTAACCTTTCTTAATCCAAGTCTTTGATATCTCCTAGCTATTCCACTTCAGCTTCACTCATTTTCTTTATTTTTCTCCGACAAACCAGACCATTTCATTTCTTGCCTTAGGATATCACTTGCTTTTCCTTTTGCTCAAGGCAGTTATTTTTCTAGAGTGTCATATGGCTGGATTCTTCTTATCCAGGTTTTAGCCTAAATGTTGTCTTCTCAGACCTTTCAACTTAACCTGGGCCTCCTGCCTCCAACTTCTATTATGCCTTCCAGCTCATTTCCTGTATTATAGTTTACATTCCCAATTCAGCTTTTTTCTGTGTTTACCTTTTTCACTGTTCATATTCCCTAAAGCCACAATATCCAAGAGGGCAGAAAATATGCCTTTGTTTACTGTTATGTCCTTGAATGCTAGGATATTGCACAGAGCAATCAACTAATGTTCATTGAATGAAATGAGATTACACAAATAATGCACTTGGTATTGTGTTGGTACACAGTTAGTGCTTTGTTAACTCTTGTTAAAAGTATTGTTTCTCTCTTACCTTGTGACTTTAGCATTCTATCCTGGAAGAGAGAAGTTGAGGAAGATTATTGCTTCTACTCAATGCTTAAAACAGTTAATTAGGTTTCCTTCTTCCTTTGAAGTAAGCCTAAGAGAGAGAGACTTCTAGCAGCTCTCTCAACAGAGGAACTACCTGGCTTTACTACTTTAGTCCTAGTAAACATGGGGTGGTGGAGGGAGGCAAGCTTCATGGACTAATTATTCAATATTTGTTGAGTACTTATTATGGTCTCAGGTCTACTTTAGGTCTGTGGAAAGTAAATACGATTGTTTTTGCAGTGTCATTGAGTAAAGTATATTAGTTATGAACTTTATAACAATATATGAATAATACAGACAATAGTGTGAGGAAAGAAAATTTTTTTCCCAGGAATCGTGTATGGAATAAGCTTTAAAAAAGAGATAAAGGAAAGCGGTTCCTGTGATGGCTCTTTGAGACACCTTACTGGATCCTTTCTGGGAAACTTCTCCCTAGTTATGTTCTATTCTCCTCATACTCCCCTTTCTGTGACAATCATGTAATTTACCATCCAAGTGAGAAACTACCTTTCTCCTCCAAAACAATGACCCGATTGGGTTGGCTCTGTATCCATTCTGTAATTCCCTTTCTTTGTATCCCTTCATGACTGCCTCTGTTCTGCCATTTGCCCCTCCAGCCCAGTCTCTATTTCATTGTCATAATAATTTTTCTAAAACAGTTTATCATTGTATTCCTTCAAATTCAACTAGGGATGTCCTTTTTATGTATATGTATATGTTTTAAAATATTCTTTTGAATAAAATAGAAACTGAGTTTAACATACATTATGCTTCACTCCAGAACATATAGTCTCCACTCTACTCTGAGAACTCACTTTCAGTTTCCCACATTTGCCAGAGCCTCCCTCTATGCATTGGTACACAGCATCTTCCTGGGTATAGATAACTCTTGTCCATATTTTAAAATTTGGCTCAGATATCATTTCCTCCTGAAAGCTCTCCTTAATCCAACTTGGCCTAGTTGGTTACAGCTTTGCGTTCTTGTGATACCGCTTCCTGGTACTAGGTCTTTACACACTGTGTTCCCTGTTGCTCTCTTCCTGTGGAATCACTGTCTTTGACGCCTATGATTTCAGTACCTACCACAGTTTATTATACATATTTTTCTTTTTAAATAGTTATTTGTGAAATATTATACAGACCTGAGTCTCAACATATCAAAATCTCTCTACTAAGAAAAGTATGGACTATAGAATATATTTATTTCAATCATTTTCTTCTGATCCATATGCTATCACCCATGTGCTATTACCACCCATTTTTTGTTTTGTCATTTTTAATCCTACACATTACATATTGCTTTGCCTTTTTATTCTTAATTCAAACAGTGTTTAATGAGAATTCTACACATTCACCAACTATTATGTTCTTCATTTCCTCTTTTGTACTATACTTCTCTTTGCTGTGATTTTCCTTTTTCTTGGAACCCATCCTGGTAGTTCTTTATTTTAGAATTCTGTCAACAGTAAAAAACCTCACAGCAGTAATGCTAGCACTTTGGGAAGCTGAGGCAGATGGATCACTTGAGACCAGGAGTTTGAGACCAGGCAGGCCAACATGGTGAAACCCTGTCTCTAATAAAAATACAAAAATTAGCTGGGTATGGTGGTATGCTCTTGCAGTCCGAGCTACTTAGGAGGCTGAGGCATGGGAATCGCGTGAGCCTGGGAGGCTGAGATTGCTGTAGCTGAGATCACACCAGTGCACTCGAGCTTGAGTGAGAGAGCAAGACTGTCCCAAAACAAAAACAAAACAAAACAGCAAAAAACAGTTTCAGCTTTTCCTGTCTTATTCCAAAAAAGTAGTGTTTCAGGTTGACAACTCTAGGTTGACTACTTCTTCTAGCATTCCAGTAATAACACTCAGCTGTCTTTTGATCCTGATTAAGTAATATAATCTGTCTAATATTTAATTTTAGTGGCTCAATGAACAGAATAATCCAAATTTAATCATAGGATGTTTACTTGAGGTCACCTAGACAAAGTCTTTCTGAAACCCAGACCTCACCTTCTGCCACTAGAAGTTACTCCTGGGACTGCCTCTCTTTCCGTAACAGGAGAGACTGAGATATCTCATGGGCTTCAGTATTTCCAGGGCCTAGGAGCTGGCTTTCTAGACAGCTTCTGTAAACCACTGGCATTCCAATCCAGACTGCACTGAAAACACAGTTCATTTATTTTCCCCTGCCTCAACTGTTGTATCCTAAGTATGCTGCTAAAGGAAGAGAATCGGGAGTCACACTGAGAGTTCAGCAGAGTCTTCTGACCTACTGGCTTACTGCTTCGTCAGTGCTGCCCCTCGTGCCTCACTATGAGATAAAGAACGGCAGGAACACAGGCATCTGTGTGCTGACTCTGGCCTTTGACAGTTTTCCCTTCTCCCACATAAGGCCTACTGCTTAGCCAGTGCTGTGTGATTTTAGATAACTCATTCTAAACTGCAGTATATGACAACTACCTTACCTGGCGCAACGATCCCTGTCCTATGTTATTTTAGTACCAATACTAAATAAAGGTTGGTATAAAGGTTAAATGAGAAAATAGATGTTAAGTACCCAGTACATAGAAAGAGCTGAATAGTTTTGGGATGAAAATATGGAGAAGTGTTCTTTGCATTTATTGACTCCTCTTTAAAATGCTCCATATATATAGTTCTATCTATGGTGGATTTTTTTTCTTCTCATACATTTATATGTTTCCTTGAAATGATCTCTGGTTTATTAGAATAAAATGCTAAAATCAACACTATTTTATAGACAGCACAATATTTGCTAATACTTGGATGAAAACACTTGCTTAAAATTAATTTCATCTCTGCTATCAATTATGAAGTGCTTTAACAAACACAAAATGTGTAATGATTATTTTTTCATTTGAGTGCATCCACGTCACAGGAGCAGAAATAATCTGAAATTAGTTAGCAATTGATTATGACAGCATGTCATTCTATACAATTCATACAACACCTGCCTGATTATTTTTGAATCCATGAAGGAGAACAAGGAGAACAAGCATAACAAACTGGCATTTGACAAACAAGCAACTTAATTAAAAGGCTATCAGGGACAGCAAATGGAACAAAAATGAATCGGGAAAAATACTGTTTATTAAAGTCAAATTATTAATGCAAAGCAAAATACTGATGCATAAAATGCCTTTATTTTTCAAATGTACATTCTAGGTATATCTTTGGGCAGTAAGCTCAGTTCAGCAAATTTACCTATTCTTTTTAGTTGATTGGGGTACTATGGAAGATCAGATATCATTGCCATCTCCACAAATTATAGTGTATTGGAGAGGCATGACAATACTAAGCAATTAACATAAAGATATTACAGGAATGACAGAATTGTTCAGAAAAGTTTCACACTACTAGTAAGTCTGAGGTTGCTTTTTAAAAGCATTGAAAAGAGATTAATAGAAGGTAGATGGTGACTGCATATCAATTATGCATTTTTGTAATAGAGGTCAGAGATTTGTGTGTGTCTGTGAGGTTGGAGGGGTGCAGAGGAAGGCATAATCCCATCAGAAATTTCAAAGCTTCCAGGATATTTTAATTTTTCTTATTGATAAATATAACTCTTAATTCTAAATTTTGCCCTAAGCCTTCTAAAGAATTTCTGGCAAAATAGTTCAAGTTTATATATGATAGTAAGTGAAGACAAATGCAATTATCCAGTAATATCTATGCAATCCTGGAAGTTTACATTCTTTTTGGTTTCTTGGACAGCTTCTGCCTTATTTTGAGCAGCATTTCAAACTCAGCGTTCATTCTTATTCACATCTCCCAAAACATCTTAGGTCAATAAGACCTGGACTAGAGTTCAGAAACTAAGGCAAAGAAAAAAATGAGAACATCAAAAGACTTTGATATCTCATGTTAACAATTGTACAAATGCAGAAATAATAGATGAGTTGCTAGGTGTTGATGGTATAATTCTGATTAATAATAAAATAGATTTTTCCTTCTGTGTTTTATAACAAAGTAAATGTTTTGTGAAAAGAGAATTCTTAAAAACAGGTGGTCTAGCCTATGTTTGGTCATGTCCATTGATGGCAAGTCTATTCTTAATGGAAAACATAGTATACAAGGCCTTAAATGAGGCTGAGTAACAACAATGAAAGCACAAACATCTGCAGGAAGTGCTAGAGGAGAGAAATAGGCAAAATGTCATGTTTTCTAAAAACATGAGGATGAGGAGTTCATAACAATACATCTGGGATTTTAGCATTAACCTTAAAGATCTAGAAAATATTATTTTAGAGATTCACTGACATATAATTAATTGTAAGATTCTAAACTTGGATCCAAATACTATCAGAGATAAAGATAGGAGAGGATTTGGCAGTATCACATATGAGATGGGAAATTTTGGAGCTCGAATGGAGAATAAATCCAATATAATTTGTCTGAGAAAAGGGATCATGCAACTTTCTCTTTCAAAATTCCCTTTCAGGAGAGAATTTTGCTTGTTAGAGAAGACAAAAGCATTATATAATCTCTCTTTATTATTCATCAGAATTATACCATTGACCTCAAGTAGGCCATGTAGCTTTTCTCTGTTTTATTACTGAATACAACCATCTGAGTCTACATTAAGAGAAATGTAGCATCCTGAATGTGGAAGTAATAGCCCCTCTGTATCTGCGGTGTAACTAATGCTCAGATACTTGGAACATGCGTTCGATTTTGGAAGCCAGATCATAAAAGCTATTGCAACAACTGCAAACATCTTAGGGAATGGTCAGGAGGATGGAAGAACTCAAAATCTTGCCCTACAAGAGATGGTGGAAGATATTTAATCCAGAAAAAGGTAGATGTCAAACATGTTGTTAAGTATTTTTCTCTCAAAGAAGAAAATTCCAAGTTGCCTAGAAATCAGTGGGCCTCTTTTAGAGAAGTGAGTTTCCCATCAGTGGAGATGTTTAAGCACTGAACTTGACCATCATTCACCAGGGATATTGTGGGAGTATCTAGTCAGAAATGGTGAGGATTTAGGTTCCCTCTAAACTTGAAATTCAGTAGATGATGAAGTACTTCATATATTAGTATTTTGTTTTTAAATTGAGCTACTCCTGTCAAATTAATTGAACTGTTCTCTTTAGTAAATTACATAATTTATTCCATAATTTGTTATAGGAGAGCCAGCCATTCTAAACAGAATAATCCCCTAAAGTATCATTTTTGGGATGGTGACTTAAATTTAACAGCTCAAACTAATTCTAAGGCAATGCCTGCCAAAACCGAGGGAGAAAGCCTGGTGCATTTTTTGTTTTTCTTTTGAGATAGAGTCTTGCTCTGTCGCCCAGGCTGGAGTACAATGGGGCAATCTTGGCTTACTGCAGCCTGTGCCTCACAGGTTCAAAGGAATCTCGTGTTTTAAGTCTTTCAGGCAGCTGGGATCATAGGTGTAGGCCACCATGCCTGGCTAATTTTTGTATTTTTAGTAGAGACAGGGTTTCACTATGCTGGCCAGGCTGGTATTGAACTCCTGGACTCAAGTGATCCATTCATCTCAGCCTTTCAAAGTACTGGAATTACAGGTATGAGCCACCATGCACAGGCAGCTAGGTGCTTTCTTAACAGGCCGTATTTGAAGGCTACTATGAATTTGAGGCCATAGTTGATGATAATCTGTCTCTGTCAGCGGCTCTCAAGTAGGAGCATTTTGGAACCCAGGAAATATTTGGCAATGCCTGGAGATAGTTTTGGTTGTCAAAGCTGGAAGGCTTGCTAGTGTTTGATAGAGACCAGGGATGCTAGTAAATGCACAGGGCAGTCCCTCAGAGTAAAGAATTATCTGTTTCAAAATGTCAATAGTGACAAGGCTGAGAAAGTCGAGTCTCTATAAGAGGTCTCGTCCCCCTGATCCCAAAGTTACTCCCTTTCATTATTCACAGACTCTGTTTTTATCTGTTGTTATTGTTGTCTTTGCTGTTGCCTTTTAAAATCTATTTTTATTTATTTATCCTGAATAGGGAACACAAGATTTCTGGAAAAAATAGGCTAATTATTTCTAATACAGCATCTTGCTGTCAGTTCTCCAGACCCCACTTTCCCACAGGGAGATACTGTGAAGACCTGTGATCCTATGCATGCACCATAGGAGAACCACCCTAGAATTTTGAATCTTGGAGCTTATATAGGGTAGCTGGAATGTGTAATCATTCTACCCTTAGAAGACATAGAGAGCCATTTTCTCTGGAATGTAAACAATTCTTCTCTGGAATGAGGAGGGGAAGGTCTCTATTCATCACCCTGGAAGGTAAAAGCATGGCCCCAAGGAAAGTTAAGACTTCATATCTCTCAAGGGTCTCTATTTTTAGAATTTCTATTTGATTATTCTTTAACCCAGGTTGCCAGCAGTCTCTGCTCAGAAAGCTCTGCCAGTGAAGAAAGATTGAAAAATCCATAAAACATTGCATACCAACACTATTCGGAAGTTTATTCCTTTTCTTGCTCCTGCCATCTAATTCTCCCTCATCTCCCTGTATGTCTCCTTAAGTAGTTAGAGTTACCTTGACCTCCATTCTTGAAATATTCAGAGAAACTCAGGAGGCTTAAATGAAGGTCTGAACTCTTGGATTTCCTTAAAAACAAACAAGATTTCCTCCAAATGACATGTGTGTGTGCGTGCATGTGCATGCAAGCATGTGTGGTACTTAAAATAGAAATCTGTGTGCCTAATTTACTTGATTTGAACTGTAATGAAATATAGTGATTTTCACAGGTTATGGTTCACTAAACTTTACACAATAAATATTTTCCTGAAGATTTGTGTGAAAATTTAATTTCTGTAAATTTAATATTATGATAACCACACAAAGAACACACTGTGTTTAAAAGAACTTCATGATGAACCCTTTTGTAAAGTGATCTCCAATGTAAATGTGCTCTCACATTTAATTTCTCTCATGAAAGCACATTGAAACAAATTGAAAGAGACTTGCTTCTGAATTATTTTCTGTTTGTTTCTTGGAGGATCTTAATTTTATGCACTGAAGACTATCTTATATCCAATAATAATTTTAGTTGTATCAGAACTAATTTTAATGAAAAGACCGCAAATGGGTAACTGTGCCACTTTGTTGAAGAGTCACATTTCCCACATGTAACATTGTTTTAATTTTGGCCTTTTTACTACCCGACCTTTGTTTTTAAGGGTTGTGGATAGCTGCCTTAAGTGCTCATAATGTGTGGGGATTTACTTGAAGCAATCTGTTCACAAGTTGTCTGGATTGTTTTGAAAATATTTAAAAAGGTGCCTCTTAAAATACAAATCAAATTCTGTTTTGATCCCTATATTACAGCAATAATTTATTGCTATCCAACAAAATTCTCTTATTTGCAAGCAAATAGCTATAAGGTTTAATTATTTATTAAAGCACTCTAGGCAGGAAAAATCTGTGCCTACTGTAGAATTGCTTGCTTTGCTGCAGCTTTAAGCAGTTTTTGATAATTTTCTCTCTTGACTGTCATATTTTTCCAGACACACATAAAATTACGTGCAAATTTTGAGTGTTCACAGGCACCTTGCATGTATCACCTCATTTAATTTTCATTATAACTCAGTTGAGTAGTTATTCTCATCTCAGGAACATTTCAGAGAGCATGAACATTGCTCACCAGGACTGAGAAGTTTAGGAACAGCCCATAGAGGGTGGTGTGGCATCACAGTCCCTGTCAATGCTCAGTGTCCTAGTGTGAGCCTCAAAGGGGCAGAGTGGCACATGTAGGCAGCATTGGTTGTACACAGCATCCATGGTGAGACTGGGAATTTAAGAAGATGCTCAGTGTAGGACTTCCACCACGATGGCCGAATAGGAACAGCTCCAGAGTGCACTTCCTAGCAAGAGTGACCAGAAGGCGAGCAATCTCCACCATTTCCAACCAAGGTACCAGGCTCATTTCAATGGGACTGGTTGGACAGTGCGTATAGCCCAAGGAGCGCAAACTGAAGCAGGGCAGGGTGCTGCCCCACCTGGGAAGTAAAACTGGATGGAGGAATCAGGAACTCTTCCCTTCTGGTACTCTGGTTCAGATACTGAGCTTCTCCCATCGCCTTTGCACCCCACAGGCAAGGAAATCCCCATGGGGCTGAAAAAGTGCTGTGAGTCAGTAACACAGATCTAAGCAGTAGCTCTGGCCAGTGTCACGAAGTGTTGGCACGGATCTGGGCAGACGTTTTGGACCAGTGCCGAGGGTGCCTGCAGGATGGAGCTCTCTGCTCCCTAGGATGCGGGTGAGCTGAAAGCAGGGAGACAGGTGATAGGGCTTCACAGGTTCTACCCCCACAAAGACCAGCAAACTGAAGCCCTCTCGCTTGAGGGTTTCACAGCCAGCACATCCGTTCGCTTGACCCAGGTTGATGGAGCTTGATGTGGGGAAAGGGCGACCGCCATAGCTGATCTTACCTGTGTAAACAAAAGCCAGAAGCAGCTTACACAGCAGCTGGACTGAGCCTCTGGCAGCCCAGCAGTGCCCCTGCAGACAGACAAGGGACATACTGCCTTCTGAAGTGACTCCCAGCAGTGCCCCTGCAGACAGACAAAGGATATACTGCCTTCTGAAGAGACTCCCTGACCCCTGTGTAACCAAAAAGATGCCATATAAAGGAGAGCTCTGACTGACAACTGGTGGGTACCCTTCTGGGATGAAGCTGCTAGAGGAAAGATCAGGCAGCAATACTTGCTGCGCTGTAGCCCCTGTGGGTGATTCCCAGGCAAGCAGGGTCTGGAGTGGACCTCCAGCAGTCCTACAGCAGAGGGGCCTGACTATTAGAAGGAAAACTAAAAAACAAAAAGAAATAGCTTCAACATCAACAGAAAGGACATCCACTCAGAGACCCCATCCGAAATCAGCAACTTCAAAGATCAAAGGTAGATAAATCCATGAAGATGGCAAGAAACCAGTACAAAATCATCAAAGACCACACCTCACCTCCTCCAAGGGATCACAACTCCTCACCAGCAAGAGAACAAAGCAGGATGGAGAATGAGTTTGACCAATTGACAGGAGCAGGCTTCAGATGGTGGGTAATAACAAATTTCTCCAAGCTAAAGGAACCTATTCTAACCCAATGCAAAGAAACTAAAAACCTTGAAAAAAGGTTAGACGAAATGCTAACTAGAATAACCATCTTAGAAAAGAACATAAACAACTTGATGGAGCTGAAAAACACAGCACGAGACCTTTGTGAAGCATACACAAGTTGCAGAAGACCCTCAGCTTAAATCATGATGGGAAAAGATACAGTAGAAATAAATCCCAATATAACAACAAACTCAGTCACAGGAGAGGATGATGAGGTGGATATGCGTATGGAAGGTAATATTTTCAATGTTTGTGTTCAAAGTCTAAAGGATAATCTAGTTACTATGTTTAAGCGAATAAAACATTTTTGATGCATGAGTTTCATTCTGTCTAATCACAAGCAAACTAGAGAATGTGACTTTACATTTAAATTTTTACTGGGCACAAGAAAGCCTCCTAAAGACCCACATGATAAAGTCACTCACTCATTTACTCATCTTGTCAGTCAGTAACATTTATGAGCAACAGTATGTATGTACCAGGCAGTATTCTAAAAAGTGGGGATGCAGAGTTAAACAAATTTGTCAACATTCCTGTGAGGGTCCTTGGGGTAACAACAATGTGTCTATGTGTGTCTGTGTGTGAAAGTCAATAACAAACAAATGCATAATTAAGAGCAACAGTCAGTGAGTGATTTGAGTGATGAGAACTATCAACAAAATGCCCAGTAACCCATACGGGGTGACACAGTGGCTACTGTTGATTGACTAGTCAAGCAATACCTCTCTGGAAAATAAGTTTATTCCAAAATTTAAATGACCAAGAGATAGACATGTAAAAATGGGGGTTGAGGAGAGGGGTGGAGGTCCTTAGTGCAAGGACTGTGCAGCCAGAGAGAACAATCTTGTTGAGTTTGGGAAATCTGGGGTGGGGCTAGTGAAAGATGAGAAATGCAGTGGTAAGAAATGAGGTTACTGAAGACTCTAGGGACAACTTTTGTTGGGCTTGGTGAGCTGGGCTAAGTCAATTTAATTCCAAGTGCAGTGGGAAATCTCTGAAGGCTTTTAGACCAGACACTGAAAAGTTAACATTTGTTCAGTCTCCTTATATATGAAATGGTTATAATAATATTAACAAACTTCTCAATATATATTCTATCTTTGTGGACAAAATAACCCACCACATATTAAATGCTACAATAAATATTACAAATATATCTGTTAAAGAAAATGGCAATTTTTCTTCATAGAAATATACCATAGAAACTGTTAAGCTAGTATCTTGAAGATTTAAAGAATAGTAGAGGTGCCAACTACTTTTATTTAGTGCCTACTGTATGCTTATTTTATCTGATTTAATCTGCACTTCAACTTTCTTCAGGGGAAGAAAGGAGGTTAAGAAACTTGCTCAAGGTCACACAGCTAAGGGAAAAACCAGAATTTCAGTGTCACTCCTGGTCCTTCTGACTCTGAAGTTAATGCTCTTTCTTCTGTGCCATGTGACACATGGAAAATGTGTGCCCTATATTCTCTTGTTGGCCAGTGTGTGTAGCAGATGATCTCTTCTCAAAGGCCTTCTAGCTTTTATTGAGCCTACATTTTATGAGTAGTTTGGCACATAAACTATAAATCACAAAACTGTCTGCAATTACTTGTTCTGGGCATCCCCATGTTTGACTAAATGGTATGGCGAAGTCATATTTATAATTCAAGGATTAAGTTATCTATCTCTCTACTTTTTATGTGTAATCATTGAAAGGAAAACTACCAAGGAAATAGTCACTGACTGATGAGAAAATAGTGCTAAAGGCACTGTTTAAATATGAGATGTTATTATAATTATTATTAAATAGATTCCTGAGAGATAAATGCATCAATAAAAAGAACATTTCTCCAGCTACCTAAACTGATGTATTCTGCATGAAAGAGAACTTTCCTAAGGCACTAGTACAAAGAAGATGATTGAATGAAGGCCTTTGTAGTGGGAAATTAAAACACACCTGGGGCAAGGAGGCTGTGCACTTAGACAAGTTTCATTGATTAGAGAAGCCAGCAGAGACAATGATGGTATTGCTTAGTTACTCCTGGTGCAGGTGATATGGGCATCTTTCATTGCTAAGGACTCACTTCCACTTTTATCTTCACAGTTGCATCTTTGTGATACATGAGAGCTCTTGATGTCACTGGGCTTTGATTTGTCAGTATTTGAAAGATTTTCAAGATTCTGCCATCTTTAAAGATGGAGAGAGATTGACACATCCCTCCAAAAATAGAAATGACAAAGTGGTCATCTGTACTTAACATGGAAAAGATTAAAAGTTTGCCCTCCCCTGTTTCTGCTCTGCTGTCATTAAATCAGTTGCACTAAACTGCTTTACTACATTTCTTAATATTTCTTTCTGTTTGAATTCTAAATATTTTTTCAATGAAAGATATTTATAAAATAAATCACATTAGATAGTATAACTAGTAAAGCTTATTATAAAAAGTTGAAGGCTTTTAATTCAGTAAGTGCAATGCATAATGTAAAAGATTAATATGCACAAATGTATTCCTCTATCTGTTTTTATTCTTCTATTTTATCTTCCCATTAGAAGAGAATTGGTGGTTTGGACTTACAAGCTTTAAGGTGGGTTAAGTATTTTTTGAGTGCTTTCTGTAAATCAAACACTATTCTAAATTTTTCAGTGAACAAAAAGAAGATGGTTCCTGCTTTTGTGAGGTAGAGGCCATTCTTGGCATGTTGACAGGCAAAAGCCATATTCATAAAAATACCTAAATTATATAGTCTGCTAGAAGACGATGGTTGCTCTTAGGAAAACAAACAGAAGAGTAAAGACTTGTAGGAGATGATCATAGGAGATTTGGTATATTTAGATAGATTTTTTTATTGTTCAAAAAGATTATATTCTAATGTTCAACATGAAAAAAGTTAATTTTGTCTGTCACAGAAAATGGCTGAATTAAGATGCCTGTGCAGAAGTTTGTAAAAGCAGGCTTTGTAGGTTGTCTTCCCTTTGCTAATTGCATGCTCTGTTTAAACTACTTATCATAATCAGATGTATCCAAAGGAGCATCATCTCTTTCACTATTGCACGAACATGTTTTATTTGTTTTCATCAGATTTAATGTGCTACACTTTTGTTCAGGGTGTAGCACATTAACTCTGAAAACAAATAGTAACAAAAACAAAAACTCCCCATATGTTGATGGGGAAAAAAAACCTAGAACCTAGAATGATGTCACTTTAGATCAGGACAAGTTCTTAGAGATAATTCAATCCCATCCCATTATGTCACATCTGGGTGTTCTGGCTCCAGCCCTGCGGTTGTTCTGATCACTGGGGTTGATCTCATACCTCCGACCTGTAAAAAGAGTGACACAATCTCACAAGGGGATTTCTAATATGCTTAGAAGAACACGTTAGAAGCATGCCTCAAACATTTTATTTTCCAACAAACAACTTCATGAGAGAAGAATCTATCCACTCCCCAGATTCCAAACCTGGGCAAAAGTGTCCACACCTTTCCAACCTCTAGAGAGCGCCAAAGAGACCTAACAGCACATGAGCTCTTAGCTCTTGAGAAATCTGAGGAAAACTGAGGTCACCCCCTACCAACATACTTCGTTTCTGTGGAACTTACAAGAGGACTAGTCCCCTGCTCCACAAAATGTGATTCTGGATTCTTGGAGCAGCAAAAATGGCACCATCTGGGAGCTTGTTAGAAGCACAGAATCTTGGGGACTCTCCCAGACCTACTGAACAGGGGTACTTCAGGTGGCAGTAAGGACTGAGACACACGGGACTGAAAAATCTCTATGGGGCTTTCCTGACTAGGAAAGAGCAGCTCCCTACTTTGAACTATACCTTTGAATCCTGCACAATGCTTCTCAACAGCCAGCACCATCTGTGTTCTGGGAGAACTGAACCAACTATTTTGTGCTAATAGTTACTAGACCAGCTTGACTGATTACTGTGTCTAGTGCCCAGTTGTGGCAGGGCCTGTGGGCCAGTTTCTGAATGTGTTTCCCTTAGAGGGAGGGGTCGATGAGTATTTGAATGGAACTAGAGAGGACTATGCCAGTTCTCCCAGACATCTTGTACTCTGGCCAAACTCTCCCCTTTGCCATCTCTTCAGTGTGAAGCCCTAATGTTTTAATCTCCTTTCTTTCTCCACTAGAGAATCTGGTTCTTCTTACCGAGCATTCAGCTATTCATTTGCTACACATCTGTTTAACATTACTACAAATATTAGGGGAAAGTATATGTAGGGGAGACCTTGGTTTGGGGACAAAAAATTAGAATTATCCTATTTGCTCCAATATCTGAATTACTTTTACTTCTCTATTTTGTTTTTCTGACATTTTGATTTTGATTTCCCATCCAGTCCTGGGCTTGCCTTTTGGAGATCCCAGGCTGGACTTTACCCAATCTTCACTACTGTGGCCGTCAGCAGAGCAACTCTGTCTACTTCACATAAGCTTGTTATTCTTCCTGCCTTGGCCAGGTGGAGGATCTCAGAATCACAACATGTAGGTTTCCATTCTTTGCTTCATTTTCTAGACAACACTTCTGTTAGGCAAGCATCACTATTGTTTCAGTTTCATAGACTAGGAAAATCAAAACTCAATAAAAAATTAAAGGGTGTCTTCAAGGTGCCACACTTGGAGTTCATTGCTGAAGGAGACATGTTGTCATGATGGATAACTATAAAGGAAGTAAAAATTCAGTTTAACTTAATTTTGAACTTTATATTTTAGGCAGATTGTTTTAAGACATAAGAGCTAAGATTATAGAGCTCAACCTTGTGCCCATGATGGACTATTTTACAGATGAGTTGACTGAGGCACAGGAAGGTTAAGAAACGGGAATTATCAGAACTGGAGTGTGAGCCCAGGCAGTCTGTCCCCGCCTCACTGTACTGTCTTGCGATACTAAAGAATATGTAGGAAGTACTTAAGAAGACACAAATATGGGCGTTTTCAATTATTCATAAAGCCCTACAGAAGTTGAAAGTTTTGTAAACGGTAGGAAGCTCAGTTTTAGAAGGGCCAGATGCAATAATGCCTTATGTTTGAACAAAGATTTTCTCTAATAAGATCGGTAATTTGCTTTATGTCCTTGCCCACCTTCTGACCTAAGGCCTTCTTTGTTAATAAGGAAAAGATTAAAGAAGTGAGGAGAAAAAAATGAATTTCTCTGTTTAAATGATCAAATAAAATCGTGATTGCAGCTGAATACTCAGCTAAAACCTCAGCTGTCAAATGTGAACCAGCCTTAGATTAGGAGGGTTTAAAGCTCTCAAGCAAATCTGTAAGAGGTGGATCAGGGTCCCCTCTTCATCACAGCTGATTGTAGGTGGATGTTTAATGAGATTATAGGTATTCCTGAAACAGAGAAAAACACCTTTGAAATGTAAGTTGAAATTCACTCAGCTCTCCAAGATTCAGCTTTTATGTTTGATTGTGTGCTTCATACTCACGTGCCGGAAATGAAAATAGAGCTGGGAGTGGCAGGAAGATTCCGGCGTTCTGTGAGATAGGCTGATGCCTCGGGTGGCAGTGAAATTGAAATAAATAAGGCAGATCAGCTTGGTCCGTTCACTAGACTTGCACAAGGAGAGCACATTGGGGAAATACACTGGAGTCAGGTATGTGTTTCTAAACTTTCAGGTGCTTAATAATTCAAGGGGAAAATATTCTGGTTTATTTCTCCATAAGGATGGAAAGGCACATGGGAATTTTCTCTGGGCAGTCAGTAACCAGATAGACAACCAATCTTGTGGATATTTCACTGAAGCATCTGTGAAAGCATGCATCGTGGGGACATGGGGAACATGCTCCCAGGGAAAATCTCTTTTGTTTCACCATGGGGGTCCTGTGCTTGCTCATGGCTTGGGAGTGGAGGCAGGAATTGTTTCAGGTTATCTGAGGCTAATCCCAGAGCCTACTCTGAGCTTCAGGCTATATTGTTGAGGCCATGTGTCAATTTTGATACCTATCCTCAGGGTGGTTTGTGTCCAGTGGAGCTCAGTGTAGTTTTGACTTTCAATGTTCTCTCTGAAACTGAAAGTTTGAGAGGAAATAAAGGAAGTAGGGAAGGGATATGTCAACTCATGGGCCACTTCTCAGTACAGTTTGAAGTCTTCTGGCTCTGTTGACACTCTTCAGAGCTGGTACTCCAGTTCTTCATGCAACACTCCCAAGACGTGCTCTGTGCTACCAAAGCTGTTTGAGGCAAAGCAATGGCAGCAAGAAGGCCTCAACTTTCATGTATTGGAATACAATGACTACCTAAAATGCAGCTTTTTGTCTGTACAGTTGCTATGTTGTATACATTTGTAGAACATTCCTTGGGCCCTTTAGCTGTACATGTGTGTTGGGGGGGATGCCAACAGAAGCATTTTTGTCATTTCTGATCTATGTTTACTTTTTGTTGTCATATTATTTCTCTTCTGAAACCTTAGATATAAGATAAAGCAATCAACAATTATTTATTTAACATTCTCTAAGGTTTCTCCAAGTCAGGCATCATGGAGGACAAGTACAATGTTTTAATTCTCGGAAACCGGATAGCAGTATAGTATATATGCACACATAAAAGGCAAAAGGCATTCTGTTACCATTTTATATAAATACATAAAATATACCTGAACATACACATGAAAATATCACCTCTTAAAATCCTTTTTTCTAATTTAACATTTTTATTAAATAATTTTAAATAAAATTGTATTGACCACATAGAAGCACATGTCAAGCATAATACATAAAATCAACACTTTAAGCTAAAAGTAATGTCTAAAAATAATGTTACTAAACTTTAAAATGTTCTTCACCAAAATTTTTTTAAAGACTGATAAGGGCTTATTGGTAGTGTTGTTTTCATTTATCCCAGGATTTAAGATATCTCAAAAAGGCCTCTTATATTTAGGGAGTAATTGCAAAGTAGGAAAACAACTGGTTGAGGCACACATGACTTTTTATATCACAATTGTAAAACATGTTTTCTTTAAGGTACTAGCAATAGCAGACTAAGAATCAGAACCAAAGATGCCATCTATTCTAGTGAGAGGCATTTTGCTGTAAAGATTAATGACCTGGATTAGAATCTTTTCTCTACGACTTTATAGCTGTATGCCCTAGAATAAGTGACTTATAATTGTTAAACTGTGTTTCATCTGCTGACAGTGGGAAAACAAGAGATTCTAGGGTTACCATAAGTCTATAAAACATACGTACAGTCTACAAAATGCTTTGCTCTAGTGCTTGGTTTATGATAAACACTAAAGTTGTGTTATTTTCATGATCACCGACGTGTGAAGAATTTAAAAAGTTAGAAACCTTTCAATTTGATTTTGTTACTTTGTTCAGAACAACTAAGATTGTGCATTCCACATAAGTGTTAATGCAGTTTGGTTTAGTATCACAAACTGGAATACACTTATTTTAGCTTGCTTATGGAATATGGATTTATGAAGAGCTGTCTTACTATTTGAACCTTCTTAGAGTAGGTCAGGAGACACAAGGCTTAATTTGCAAGAAACTTAAATGCTATAATGGGTGATGGAATTTTTATTAGCTAACATTAGGCATTCACAGCAAAAAGGAAAATAGGGAGTAGAGATATTGATTAGGTCACTTCAGACAAATCATACACTGTAGGTAAAATATAATTTCCCCAAAAGGGCTATGTCTGTTCTTATAAGTGGTTGTCTAAAAGGTCATCAATTGTGCTTAGGAGACTGAGGTGGGGTGATTGCTTGAGGCCAGGAGTTTAAGGCCATCCTGGGAAACATAGCAAGACCTCATCTCTACAAAAAATAAAAATTAGCCAGGTGTAGCATCACATCCCAGCTACTTGGCAGGCTGAAATGAGAGGATCACTTGAATCCAGGAATTTGAGGCTGCAATGAGCTATGTCTGTGCCCCTGCACAGCAGCCTGGGTGACAGAGCAAGACCCTGTCTCAAAAAACAAAACAAAACAAAAAAAACAAAAATGAAAAGAAACCAAGTAATGTTGTATGAGCTCTTTCTGACTCTCACAGGAGAAAACTTCTTCCCACCCTCTACTTCTTTCCAGTCCTTGCCTTCACAGCAGGAAGGGATAGACTCAGATGAGTCAGACTCAGATAGTCCCGTGGCCGTGTTTTATACTGAGGGAAAGTGGTGAAGTGTCACTCCTGTCTCCTGAGATTTTACATAGAACTAGCTTCTCAGTCTCTCCAGCCTCAACTGGTTTCTTGAATGCTCCTTTACACCCTGCTGTGCATCCTAAGACCCTTATTGATCTTGCAAGAAGATCTTCAGCTTCCTTCTTTTCTACATGGCAGCTTGTACCATTTACCAAGTATGAACCAGACAGCACATGCCACACAGTACTGGCAGCTGGGGGTAAACGAGGTCTTTCCTGCTGTCTTTCTTATTTCGTTCTTGCACTGGTGTGCATGTTTTATGTTGTACTTTCCTTAGATTGCAGCGCTGTGATCTCACCCTGAGATTTGATCTTGATGTGCTTGCACATTTTTGAGAGGTGGGAATAAGTAAAGAAGCTCATTTAGGGATTTCAGTGTAAATTACATCTCTCTCCCACTTTGATTAGACCATGACTTTGAGGCATTTAATAGGCTTCATCGAGCTGTTAAAGCTGATATTTTGTTACCCATTTAGCCTAGTTTATTTCTTTGGCTTCATTTCTTGGTTACTTTCAGGTTTTAACAAATGGAACAAACTCATCTTTCAGAAGTTGAAAAGTGTGGTCCAATCCAGTATCAAAGTTTCACAATCTCATGAAATCCAGCCTTTTCTCTCGTTCAGGTCTGGCTCAGCTCAGATTCTAAGATCTGCAGTGGGATAGTCTTTTACATCACTTCCTCTAGTACTTTGCTTTTTCCTCCACTCACTGCTTCTAGCTCATCTGGGATTGGGGAGTGTGAAGAAGGGATGAAATGGGTAAAGGAAGCCAAAAAAAGTAGATGTAGCTCGGTGATTTGACATTTCTCTTCCTGCTAAAATGGTCTCAATCGGGGTAGTATTCAAATACTGACTTTCTCCTGTTGAGTGTTTTTTGAGCAATTCCATTTCTAGATCTCTGTTGTGAGGAATGCTTCCATTGCTTGAAAGTCTTCTCTAGAAGCTCATCTTGCCAGACTTTCTGTTGGAATCACTCTGGGGATACCTTGCTCATCTAATGAGCTTTTTGATGGACCTATATATGGTCCACGTGAAACAAGCATCTTGCTGTTGATGGAAGGGCAGTGCACTACTATTCCACCCTAGTTGTCTCTCCTCTTCAGGAGAAGCTGCAGCCATCCTCTTGACTGTAGACTTTTCCAGGCAACAGTCACAAGACCGTGGCCCTCAAACTCCAGTTCTTTGTGTGGTTCTCAGAAGCTGTGTTCCTTAGCTTTAGGCATAGAAAGTGGACTCTCCTTCTGCTCTTGGAAACTGGGAGACTCAAAGTGAGTCACAGCCAAGAGTCTCAGAACTGGTTCCCAGTATCTTAGCATGTCCTCCGTAAGTGATATTTTACTGATTGTTCTGTAGAAACTCGAAAAACAGGAAAAGACAAATTTAACATTTTGTTATACTTACATACAGATATATAGTATGTGGTTACCATATGAACCACATTTAGTAATAACATAAGAGTGTTATTCAATTAACGCTCTTGAAATCTTAAACTTGGATATAGCCCAATCCTTCCATGGAAATTTACAATTTTAACCATTATTTGATTCCCAAGAAATGGACACTCACTGGTTCTGGTCAGAAATACATGATAGATGTTAAAATCAGTGAGGGCAGTTGCTTTTTGTCAGTTTGTTAAAAAGAGCTTGGAGTTTTAATGGTAGAGATTAACACACCTGTAGCTTAGACCTCTGAACAGCATACTCTTCTCTGGCTACATAGTTGGAATTTGAGCTGCAAATATAGCATAACTAACTGAAACATATGTTCTTTGTCTCTAGCCCTCTATTGTTTTTTTCTTGCAGGTATTTGCACAAGGACAGTCCTAAGGCTGTAAGAAAATCGAGGTTCTGACAACTGTTTCATAATTCAACAGTTGAAAATGTAAAATTTTACAAACTGAGAAAATAGTTTATTAACTTTCTCCAGGTTTTTCTAGACCCTCCCTGGGAAGTAAAAAGCAATTTATAAAACTTGTTTTCAATGGGAATTCAAATCTTCCTTCACAACCTGTGCCTGGATAATCTAAGTGAGAATTGTTTTAAAACAAATACATTTAGAAATGAGCTATGGGGATACTTGAGGAAGCATGATCTAATCAGGATTAGTTTAGAAAATTCAAGATGGGAGCCTACCTTTATTAACTGATTATTTTCCTTCAAGATGCTTTCTACTCTTAGGGAATAAGCGCTTCATTTTGTGCTCTAATGTTTTCATAAGTTTTATTGGAGTTCTTTTCCAAGGTCATGTAATGGAAAAATACTTAATAGGTTTTATGACACTGGCCACCTAGGTCCTTATAGTCTCAGAGCCACAGAGTAACCAGAAGCATTTCTTAATTACTTCTTTTTGGGGAGAGAAGAAGAGATGCATAAGCTCTATATTTGACTTACATTAAAGAGAAAACATTAACTCCTTTTATTTTCCTCTTCCATGTTTCACTTTTTAGAGCAGTCTGGCAACTATCAGCAAGTTTTACTTTCAGGAAAACCAAAGGCAGTACATGAAAGATTAAACTAACTTTCTGAAGAGTTTTTTCTATGATCTGGAGATGAACATCTGGAAATGAAAAAGTTTGGATTATTTTCATGATATATGAAAACTCACTGGAGAGTTGGCCATTGCTTAATGGACTATAATGCACATTGTTGGTGTTACTGTTGGAGGCATGTGTACTTGATACATGCCTAACAATGAAAGGGTCCTTTAACCTAAAAGTCAAAACAATGAGGGGTGATTTGCTCACTGTGACGGGTGTAGCAAGTAGTTTGGTATGCTATATGTGAGACTTTGATTGGTGAGGAACAAAATCGAGTCACTGAAATACATAATTTTAGGGAAAAATGTCTCCTTAACAATTTCAGGATGGGCATAGATGTAAAAGGCAGGTGAATGGAAATGAATTAATCTCTATGATAACTGTAATCACCATACTATTGGAGGGTCTTGTTTCTATTTAGGACAATTGGTTATTCTTGGAATCTCTCTGGATATATTTGGTGGGAAAAAATGTTTCCAAATCTGGTTTGGCTCTAAGTTTAGACCTGCCCCCAATTTGAGAACTAACTTTGACGTAACGTCTGGAGAGACACATGTTCTGGAGACACGGTTCTCTGGAGGTTGCATTGTGTCCAAATTGGGAAAATTTTCTACTTAGAGGCTGGTTCATGCACAAAGTGCACAAGTGTTGTTTTTTGAGGTAAGAGTGTATGCCATTATTAACTTATTGCCTCTTAGCTCCAAAGTTACACTTCAAGGTATATCCTGTGATAATAGAACTCCTTTAGGTATCTCTCCTTCATAGTAACACTAAGCTTTCTCAGCAGAGGATGATGGGGAGATACTGCAGGAGGAAGAGGCTCTCCTGCTGTTTTCTGCTATGGCAAAGGGAGGTGGAGTGGAATGGCATTAAGCATTGTCTGAGTGTGAACATCTAGTAGAGAGGTCTGTTCCAGCTGTGGGCCCAGAGTCCTCAGCTGCCTTGCAGGCTTGGCCCCTTTTGATTTGGGAAGTCGTGTCTCAAAGGCTTCCTGCTTGCACCAGTGCCCAAAGGCCTCCAAATCCCACTGGCTCCCAGATTCCCTCTATACCCTGGAGGAGTCTGACCCTTTCTGCATGCCCACACTACTGATTGCTGATAACTTGGTCTGTACCTTTACTCTGGAGGGTTGCCTCCTGCTTGCTCAAAGACTGCAGACTAGCTATAGGCTGGAATCAGAAAACTTTTCCAGTCTTCTGTGAGCTGAAATAAACCTTTTTCCAGTGAGGTCTATACCCTAACCTTAGGGAGGGGATTCCTTTTGAAATTTGTTCTTCTTTGGGTACTGTCCATCTGCCCTGAGATACTGTGTAGAATTCTTTATATTTATTATACTCTTTTATGATAGTTTATTCTTTATATGAATCTTCCTCTGTTTAACCCATTTTGTAGTTTCTATCTCCGGATTAGACCCAAACTGCTACACAGTCAAATATCAGTTATTCACATGGTCATAGAAAAATGATTTCTAGGTAATATCTGGATTGAAATGGGAGACACTTTCAAGGAAGCCAGCATAGTATAGTGAGTACAGTGTCTGTCTCACGTCAGGAGATGTTTCATGTTGTGGTGATGCTAGAGATGGTCTCCTGATGGGTCCTCTGTGGAGCAGTCCTACAGGGTTGATGTCTCTCTGGGTATGTCTGGCAAAAAGGGCTAATGTACTTTTAAGAACATTACCTGGGATAATGTGACACACCTGAGTAATAAGGAACAAGACAGCTATTCATTCAAATAAGTACCAAGTTTCTACTGTGTGCTGGGCACTGTCCTAGGTACTGAAGAGACAGCAAAGGAAAAACCAGAACAAAACAAAATCTCTGCTTTTGTTTTTACTTAGCTGTTTCCTTCATGTTGTCTATTGCCCACCTGAAACTTCAACTTGGTGCTTTTCACTTTATGCCTGTTATTCTTGTTATCAACAGAATAAAGCATTTCACATAGCCTGGTTGCAGAAGCACTAGAAGTGTGGGGTGGGGAGGAGTGAGTTTGCAGCCGTGAGTTGTGTGAAACCAACCATTTTTAAAGACAAATTTAAATAAACAATTCTTTTGAACAAATCTTTCAAAGAGATTTTACTGCCTTTAAATTAACAGCAATAGGTGAATGAAAAATTAGGCATAGGTAGAGTGTGAAATTGACTTTGAGTTTCTCATTAATTAAGAATTCTCAGTGACCTTGTTGGTCTAATTACACTGGTTGGGAAATTTGATCATTAGTGCAATGAAACATGCAGCTGTACCACTCTCTTAAACTCAAATGAGACTTGGCATGGTATCTGAAAGAATCAATGTTACAATTACCTCCAGCCCAGAGGAGACTCAGTGGGGCCGGACCTCAGCTCTTGGGTTCTTGCAATACATTTTTGCAGAAATGAATTTACTTCATTCATATACCACTCTGCTTTGTTAATTATGAGAGGGACTAAATCTGTCATCTGAACATTTTTGATTACAGAACATATTAACAGAGTCCTTTATGGTGAACACTTGTTTATTTTAGTCCAAACCAGCGGTAGCTTTGACATGTTCGAGAGGTTTACACATTTCCACTGAAGGTAATTGGTGCTTTATTTTTTGGAATAAACTGCAAGAAGAATACTTCAGATTCTTTTGTTTTTACTTCAGATGGTCTGATGTGGAGGGGCACTGATGTTACAAACTTTACATTTCTTTATTTTCCACCTCCTGAATCTTTGGTTTCTGGGAAATTGAACTCTTGACTATTCTTTGCCCTTTATCTCTTTGTCTTCCTCCTTCCTAAAGTAAAGAGGATGGTGGTCAGTGGAGGAGAAAATGCTGTCTGGATACTATGACACATAACAGGAAACAAGCTACTAGGTGCTTGAGAAAACATTATTCATTATATAAGATAATATTTAAAATCATGCTGATATTTTATGATGTACACATGAAAACTATTTCCTTGGACTGATACTTTCATGTTCAAATTCTATTAGAATTTAATTCAAAATTTCTATTTGAGTAATACAGAGCCAGCAAACTAAAAGTATGTAGCATTTAAATGAGTGACAATATTTCAATGAAGTGTCCACAAGGAACTTTCGTATTAAGAATTTGGTGAATGAGCCTAATTTGGCTTTTTTTCAATGTGAGTATGTATTTTAAAAAATCAAAGCACATTTTCAAAGAGAATTATATTAAACATTTAATGTATGCTGTTAGATCCATAATCACTTATAGTAATACTGTCTTCCATTTGTTTCTTTCCTTTATTAGGCCCTGAGTACAGACCTTGGTGTATTATACAGGCTCAGTAAAGGGGAAGCTACTGTTATCATGGTTTATAAATGACAGTCTTGGTATGCAGAATTCAAGACACATGCCATCCATGCAATGCAGTTATTTCGAGGACAGGACATCTGTGCCTTTAGAACAGCTGGACTTAAGGGTCAGGGATGGAAGAACTCCTATTCTACTGAGGCAATGTAGTGTGGACAAAAGAGGACTCATCTCTTGAGACCTTGATTCTAGTTTCAGCTTTGCTACTAACCTACTATGTGAACTTGGGAAAGGAAATCAACTTCTCTGAGCCTTGATTTCATCATATATAAAGTGAAGGGATTGAATTAGATACCCTCTAAGATGCTTCCAGCATCTTGTAATTCCACTTTTTTGGAGGATTTAGTTTTCATGTGTTTGAGACTATTATTAGCCAAGTGCAAACTAAAAGAAAGGCACGTTTAAATGATTTGCTATACTCGGATTTAGTAGTCAAATTGGTAGTATCCCAGGCTCTTCAATTTTTAGATATTGATGTTGAAGACATTGCTTCATAGGTCTGACACTCAGAGCAGCAGCAAAGCAACACCATTTGTTTCTCTGGAAGCTGAGGAAATCTGGTGATTTTGGCAGTTTGTATTTTCTTCTGGGGAAAAAAAACCCAACTGAATCCAAGAGCTTAAAAAATGTTGCACTTAATTTTTTTTAAACAAAAGAGATTCAGTGAAAACAGCAATGAGAGGATGCTTTCTTGAACCCAGTTCAATAAACACATACTGAACTTTGAACTTCTATTAAAGGTTTACAACCTCTTATCCATAAATCTGAAATCCAAAGAGCTCTAAAAGCCCTGAAATCATTTAGTAGCAAGTCCTGACCTGAATGGATATGAGGCGCTATATATATTTGTTTATATATATATTTATATATATATATATATTTGTTTATCCCATGTACTATGAATACATTTCTCTCACTGAAAAAATTGTGGTGTATTTGCTTTTTTGGAGTGCCACCAAGAGCCTTCTGGGAATGTTCCTTAAGATGTAGTACATGGCTTGTAATACCATTCTAAGTATTGAAAAGTTCTGAATTCCAAAGCTATCTGGTCCCAAGGGTTTAAGTAAAAAATTTTTTGACTGTGTGTGACAAGAGTGAGGGCAGACAAGAGGATGGCTAGAGAGCAACTGAATGAATTGCAAAGGTGGGACTCACTTTTGTCACAGAATTCCCAGACGAATTCACCAAAACAATATGATAGGCTTTGTAGAAGGTATGTGGATAAAATTTAAGAGAAATAACAATGATTTATGCTGTGATGATGGGCATTTCATAGAGAAGGGGATGTTTGAATTGGGTTCTAAGGATAATAGTTTTCATAGCAAAAGGCATTCCAAGCAGAAGTAGGCATGCACATTCATGGGGTATTGGGGCCCCACAGCTTCTCTGCAGCTGAATTAGAGGCCCAGAAGAGGATATTATGGGTCCAAGTGCCTGAAAATGAGACTGGGATTATTATTTGGTACCTTGTATGCCATGCTTGTACAAAATAACCATCCACTACTCCCCACTTATGTTGTGTTTTCTAGAGGTCAACTCTGAGAAGACTATTTATGTGTAAATACTTTGTTAAGGAAGCACTCCTGCAAAGACATGTAAGGGTGTGGGACAGCAGGAAGTGAAAGGGCCAAAGGCCAAGGAAAGAAGCTTGGTTTTTAGGCAAAATTTCAGAGGTGGCTTCACCTTGATTTTGCAGGGGGCACTAGAGTGAAAGAAAAGACTTAAGTACTCCTGCACCTGTCAGTGATTAAGGGCCAGGGCCTTGAGGCATGGAGTGGGTTGGTGATGTAAATTTCCAGGCTCTTCAGCTCTCTCACCTGGATGCTTCTGCAAGTGATTGCCTGTGTGTGTGTTTGTGTGTGTGTGTGTGTGTGTGTGTGTGTGTGTGTGTGTGTGTGTGTAGTGTACT
>NW_016107874.1:448741-463323 GCF_001604975.1 Cebus imitator | reverse complement strand
TTTTTTTTTTTGCAAGCAGTTTTCTCTGAAAGAATTGTGAAGTTTAAAAAGTTTTCAAATGGCTGCAAATAATAGAGAGCCAACGAAAGTTTTTTAAGACAAGGATCATGATGAGACACTTTTAGAAAAGTACTCTCTCTTTTATAATGTTTGGATTTTGGTTCTAACTGATATATTCAAGAGTTCCTGAATAAGGTTCATATTTTAATAAAGCAGAAGATTCTCTCTTATTTAAGTTTGCCTTGATTAAGGATGTTATTGAATTAGAACTTAGGCTTATTTTGTTACTGCTGTGTTTTGTTTTTAATTTGGAGTTCTTTTAGAACATTTTAGAAAATAAGTTTTGAATGGTCAATAAATGGAAAAAATGAGTTGATATATTCCTGAAAGTTCTCAATTGTGTCCACTCTGTCTAGAATTAGACGCATTCTAATTCTGTTCATTTCTTGTAGTTTTAAATCAGGATAGTCAGAAGAGAACTCTGTAAACCATTATAAATACAGTTCAGCTTTGGAGGTAAATGTATGCATGTATTAAGTACTAAAAACATTTCTTCCATTTCTTTGTCTTTCATGCACAATATCAAGGAGGTCTCTAGTATTTGAGAGTCTGGGGAAAAATCGTAATTCTATAGAAATTAGTTATTTCAGATCATATGTTTAGCTGCAAAGAAAATAAATCTTCTGAGAATTGAACTCAACAAATATTGATGGAACATCTACTATATGCCAAGCACTGTTAGCACTGTCAATGAATGACAGTAATTTGGATACAGAAGCATGGAAAACTAAAAACCTGTGAAGAATGTTTTTGGGTTAGTTGAAATTGTACCAACTATCAAAATTAATTTTATAGGTGAATGTTTAAGACAGAACAAATATATGTAGGCACCATAAGTAGCACAATGAAGACTTTTCTATATTACAAAATTCAGTTTTATTCTTAAAAGCACTTTGGAAAGAACAGATTTTTTTTTTTCAGTATAAGAATTTTGAATTAATTTGAACAAGTCAACTGTAAAAACACATTTTTGAGCCATCTGGAGAAACTTGATCATAAATTGAATTTTAGATTATACCAATAAATTATAAATTTTGTTAGGTCTTATAATAGCATCATGAATAGAAAAGTAAATGTCCATCTTTTTTTAGAGATTGACACTGACAAAATTAAATGTAAAAATTATTAATTGTCTGTAATTTGTTTTTAAATACTTGAGCAAAGAAGGCAAGAAAAAAGGATAAAGGAAATAGGGCATATTCTTGACCACTGCTGAATCTTACTGAGGGATATATAATTTATTAGGCTATTCTCTCCACCTCTGTGTATATTTCAAGACTTTTATAGTAAAAAAAATAACTATCAAATGTAATTCTTCAATGGAAACTTATTTTATTGTTGTGCTTTTGTTTTTCTTCACATTTCTATATTTGGAATTGTCTATCATGTGACCACAAAATAGTGTTTTAGCATGTCATGAAAAATTATTCTGCTTCTCAATTATATGCTTGATACTCTGCGGAACCCAAGCTGCTTTTTCCTCCGAGCCCTCACTTACTGCTTCAATCAGGACTCTTCATCTCAGGCCTCCTGTGTGATTATTATTCTGCAGCTGTCCTTAACTGAGCTCTTGGTTAAAGCTATTGCTTCCTCCAACCCATGTTGTTACCTTTCTTGGTTTTCTATCCTGTTTTGTTCAACTGAGCCTCTACTAATCCTTTAAAAAATGGTAGAACATGAATTTTTAGTGACTACCTTATTCATGCACAGCTACCCTTATTAGTGCTATTTCAGATGTATTTCCTTGTCTATCTGTAGGAAATGAGTTAGCTGTATTGCAAGTGTTTTCACTTTAAATACGTACAACTTTTTGCCTAGCTGTATTCCATCCAATCTCTTCTCTTTGGAGAGAAGGGAGACTTTTCTGTCTTTGCTTGTTGTGTTTTATCAGTTGTATCAATATTTATGAACTAAGAGGAAATAAATGTTACTGAAAAATAAATCTGTTCCTGTGCCTTTCCCCTAGATTGCCTCCCTGATTCACTGCCAGCATCAGCATGCTTGACTGGGAGAGGCAGGAGGGCCCTGCCAAGTCTGATGCACTGTCTCTACCATGACACCCTGAGGAGGAGCTTGAATTTCAAACTAGTGAGCAGTCGGTACAACAAATTTCACTATGCCATGTTCAACAGAAAGGAATATAAGCTTGAAATATATTCACAGAGCCTGTCATCTTTTCTTACCTCTCCAACAAAGAGAAGAGCTTTCCTTTTAGCTGTCACTGCCAACTTCTTCCCTGTTCCTTCCACCTCAGGACTCATTTTCTTGCAATTCGGCACTGCCAACCCAGGTACTGAATTTATATTCCCCCCCCCCCACTTATTTAATGACAACCCCTTCTCAAAGGGTCGAACTGAGTTTTGCCTTGCTTATTAAACTTTTCCTGCCGGTTCCAGGGCACACAACTCTTTCAGCTCTTCGAACAGTTGTGTGGCTAGAATCACACAGTGTTAACTTTTTTCCCAAAGTTTTTCATGTATGTTGGTATAATTTTTCCAAATACTCAAGAGCAGAAGCTATTTTTATTCTTTGTGGATATGTCTCACAGTGCTGAGTACTCCTGCTTCTGTTTTCCATACTACTGTGTAAATTCATTCAACCACTGAAGAATTCTTTTATGTCATTCACAGTTGGGTGTGATATAAGGCACAAAAAATGCTACAAAACATAAACACAGCTTATGCCCTTCAAATTCTGCATAGTTAAAATAGAACTCTACTTCCCTCTATAAAGCAGTTCCTTCCCAGTCTTTATTACAGCTGGTGGTATTGCTATCCACCTAGTTCTCCTGAGAAGTTCAGAGCAATTATTGAGACTTCCTTCTCTGTCAGTGACCATATCAAATCAACCTCTAAGTATTTTCCAAATATACCTTCATCTCTTTGTTTCTCTATCCTTGTTCTAGTTAGCTTGAACTCCTATAATGCTTTTCTAAGTGGTTTCTGAATATTCAGTTTTTCTCCCCCCTCAACTCCATTGTCTAAATAGGTAAGAGACTAAACTTTTTAGACACAATCTCATGTTCTGGTCCATTTTAGTCATGGCTGGAGCAGCCGGGATGCAGGGCACCAAGTCCCTTGACTACACACAGCAGAGTGAACTTTGGGCCTGTCCCACAAAACAATTTTTTCCTCCTAAACCTCTGGGCCTGTATTGGGAGGGGCTGCCACAAACGTCTCTGACATGCTCTGGAGACATATTCCACATTGTCTTGGTGATTAATATTTGGCTCTTTATTACTTATGCAAATTTCTGCAGCTGATTTGAATTTCTAGTCCGAAAATGGGATTTTCTTTTCTACTGCGTTGATAGGCTGCAACTTTTCTGACCTTTTATGCTGTTTCCTTTTTAAAACAGAATGCCTTTTACAGCACCCATGTCACCTCTTGAATGCCTTGATGCTTAGAAATCATTTCCACCAGATACTCTGAATCATCTCTCTCAGGTTCAGAGTTCCAGAAATCTTTAGGGCAGTGGCGAAATGCCACCAGTCTCTTTGCTAAAATATAACAAGAGCCACCTTTGCTCTTGTTCCCAACATGCTCCTCTTCGCATCTGAGACCACCTCAGCCTGGATTTTATTGCCATATTGCTATCTGCATTTTGGGCAAAGCCATTCACCAAGTCTCTAGGAAGTTCCAAACTTTCCCAGGTTTTCCTGTATTCTCCTGAGCCCTCAAAACTGTTCCAACCTCTGCCTGTTAACCATTTCTAAAGTCACTTCCACATTTTTGAGTATCTTTTCAGCAGTGCCCCACTCCTGGTACTAATTTACTGTACTAATTTTCACACTGCTGATCAAGACATACCTGAGACTGGGCAATTTACAAAAGAAAGAGATTTAATGGACTTACAGTTCCATGTGGCTGGGGAAACCTCACAATCATGGTGGAAGGTTAGAGGGACATTTCATATGGCAGCAGACAAGAGAGAGCCTGTGCAGGGAAACTCCCTCTTAGAGAACCATTGGCTCTCATGAGGCTTATTCACTCTAATGAGAAAAGTATAGGAAAGACCTGCCTCCATTCAATTACCTACCAACAGGTCCCTCCCACAACACGAGAGGATTCAACATGAAATTTGGGTGGGACAAAAGCCGTATCGGGGCAATTTACAAGAAAAGAAAATAAGTCACAGGGGATTTTAAAGTAGATTATATGAGAAGATTATAGTAGCCCCATGATGCTCTGCATACCCTAGATGTCAGAGAAATTTAAATTTAGGCATGACATAAACCAAGAAATAGTCACAAAAGTTTCATCAAAGTGCTTCCTCATTTTACCCTAATGGCTACCCCTTCCCATTACGAAAACCCATTTAGTGAAAATGAGCATTAGGAGGAATTTTTGTTACTGTTTTTTCCAGGGCACTGCCTATCCCTTCCAAATAGACCATGGTTAAGTTTTACGGTGCTTCCAAGACCTAAATTATTTAGATTTTAGATTAATATTTGGCTTGGATTAATACTTGGCACATACTAGATTTTGATTAATATTTGGCTTTGGACTAATACTTGGCACATACTGGAAATGTGCACTCTTGCTTTTCTGTCCTCACTATTGGTGATAGGAAACTGAATTTAAATACATGTCTTCAAAGCCCAAAAAATCAATTAGTTGAAAACAGAGAAAACATGGAGCCCTCCATGAAAACCTATTCGGCTGTAAAGTCCCTGGGCAGAGACTAAGGTAGGATATTTTTCTACCCTAATCATTAGAGTTTTTCATAATTAATATTAGGCTTGGCTGATTCTGTTTTTTTTCCCATTTATTTATTTTATTGCATTTTAGGTTTTGGGGTACATGTGAAGAACATGCAAAATTGTTGCATAGGAACACACGTGGCAGTGTGATTTGCTGCCTTCCTCCCCATCACCTACATCTGGCATTTCTCCCCTTGCTATCTCTCCCTAGCTTCCCACACCCCACTGTCCCTCCCCTATTTCCCCCCAACTGACCCCAGTGTGTAGTGCTCCCCTCCCTGTGTCCATGTGTTCTCACTGTTCAACACCCGCCTATGAGTGAGAACATGCAGTGTTTGATCTTCTGCTCTTCTGTCAGTTTGCTGAGAATGATGGTTTCCAGGTTCATCCATGTCCCTACAAAGGACACAAACTCATCGTTTTTGATGGCTGCATAATATTCCATGGTGTATATGTGCCACATTTTCCCTATCGAGTCTATCGTCGATGGGCATTTGGGTTGGTTCCAGGTCTTTGCTATTGTAAACAGTGCTGCAATGAACATTCGGGTGCACATGTCCTTATAGTAGAACGATTTGTAATCCTTTGGATATATACCCAGTAATGGGATTGCTGGGTCAAATGGAATTTCTATTTCTATGTCCTTGAGGAATTGCCACACTGTCTTCCACAATGGTTGAACTAGACTATGATTCTTTGTTATATTACTATTCTTGAAGATTTGGCTTTTGAATTAAGGTCTCTGAGAGAACTTCCATGAATTCTCAGACTTGGTTTTGTTTACTAAACTTTACCCCTGCTAGTATTTTGTGAAAAACTCTGTCATTGCACTTAAAACACTGAATTGCATGTCTCTCTTTATATCTCTACCTCTTCTACCATGGGCTCATTGAGAGCAGGAACCTTGTTATCATTGTTTCTGTTGCACCAAATCTAGAACAGTGTCTTAACAGCTATGTAACAAAATGTTCATTGAATGAGTAAACAAATTGGTGTTGGTTACAATGAAGTATAGATGTTAAAGAATCTATTCTCAATGTCATCAGTATACAAATACATAGGTATAGATAGGTATGTTTTTCTAATAACAAATTTCTTAATATTTTATTGAGGCAAAATTACATATTTTAGTTATTCTCAGAGATACTAGAATGGGAAATGAATAACCTGGAAGTGTGCCATAAGGCTAATAATCTTGGAAAATTCATATAAAAGAATTTACTAAAGATTGAATGGGCTAGAATGCTGCATGGATAAGTGACGGTGAGCTAACCTGTATATAAGAGTACAGCTGCCCTCAGAAAGTGAAACTGAAAATCAGTCCCTAACAAATTGAACATGAGTATGCTCTGAATAATGGCTTACCTTTGTGTGCAGTAGTAACAGGTATTTGATATCTTTTGCTGGGGACTTTTCTAATTTTTTTTGCATGTAAAGTGTTGGGTACATAGCAGAGGCTAAATTATTTTTCAAACAAAATTGCCTTATCTTAGTGTAGCAGTCCCTGTTCCTGGCTTTGCAGTAAGTTTCTAGACAGATGGAGTTAGCCAGAATGCTATCTAGCAATCAGAACCTGGGTTGCACGCTACAGCTCAAATGCAATTTAATCAGCATTCCCTTTGGGCTTTGTACTATTTGCCAAAGGCAGCCCAGAGTAAGGTTGAGGTGAACTTAGGTTCTGGTAGGTCCAGGGTTTTAAAAAATAACATTTTGAATATTTGCAAATCTATATGAAGATACAGAAAGAAATGTTGAGGTTAAGAAAAATTATCAAAAGAAGTTGCTTCGTTATAGAGTCCTCTGAGGATAAAAACAGACTATTTTGAAGTCTTTGTTTTTATAAGGTGTTAGCCAAAAGGTAATTTTAATAACTCTTACTTGTTTCATTTATGTCTATCATTTCATCAGTGGGGGCCACAGGCATTTATTTCATTTTTGGAGATGATATTTAAATCAGAAATCCCTGGAAGGAGTAGCATAGTGGCTTGGATTCATATGAAGGTAGGAACTGGTGGATTTGGATAATGGTGAGGACAGCAGTAGACAGAGGAAGAGACAAAGAGTGAGTCTAGGTAGGGAGGGCTGTGCTGGAAAAGTCATTGAAAGGAGAGAGCTAGTATGCTAGGAATGAAAATAGCTGACTTTAAATGGTCTAGAATCAACCCTGGGTGTACATTATTAATGATTTTCTTTGACACTAATGATTTTTAAGGTAAGCCTTTAGGACTTGGGTACATTGGAAAATTTGAGAAAAGCAGACCTTTGATCATCCAAGCCTCTTCTTTCCATATGACTGTGTGTGCTGCTGGCAGGGCATGTTGCTAAGCAAGGAGATAGAAGTGCAAATTCAATATCTACTTCTGCAAATTTGTCCCTAAAGATTCTGGGGCTTCATTTAGGCAGAATTTTATATTGAGTTCTTCCTGTCTTACATTAGGAAACACTGGTTCTTTGAAGTTAAAATTGCTCTATTTGCTGAAGCTTTCCATTCTGAGGTTCCCTGAGGAAACAAGAGAAATATTTATTGTCGCAAGGGGTGGCTGGTTTGGAAACCGTCTTTCCTGCCGCTGTTCCCTGATTGTACATCTGGGGTACAATTTGGGGCGACAAAGGTGGACCCTAAAAGTGACTGGCTTTGTCTTTGGCCCAGCATGGCTTTTCGAAAGCTAAAGGTGTTTTGGTGACCCCCTTTCCCTACTTGAAAATAATAATCAAAAGGAGTGAAAACAGAGCAGGGTTTTTTTTTTTTTTTTTTTTTTTTTTTTTTTCAAACTTTCATAAGGAGTGGTATTTTCCTCTATTCTAGTTTTCTTTTAAAATTATAATGATAATTCTACTTCAGCACATATGTGCTTGTCCCATAGATCAGACAAGGCATTACTTTGCTTATTGGAGTTTGACAACTCCAATAATTATACACGTATTGAATTGTTTTTCATTTTCTTGGGGGGTGGCAAATGAAATACCATCTTGGAGGCTTCTCTTTCACTGAATTTGTTACAAGGAAAGTAGAATACAGACAAAACAATTAGAATCTCAATGCAGGAATTAAACTTACCTGCATCTTTACTAGACTGTTGTGAATTGGGAAAATGTAGTTCTCTGTAAAGTTTAAAACTATAAATTGTCTAAATTTTGGGGTGTGGAAAAGAAAAATTCAT
Source organism: Cebus imitator (assembly GCF_001604975.1). Taxonomy (NCBI): domain Eukaryota; kingdom Metazoa; phylum Chordata; class Mammalia; order Primates; family Cebidae; genus Cebus; species Cebus imitator. Next base: position 455,400 of record NW_016107874.1, on the reverse strand, counting down.
AATATAATTCAAAATTTGTTCAGATCATTATAGCAAAGATAATTTGAACTTGTAATCCAGGAGTCTCTTAGTAAAGCAAATTTTAAGCTACAGCAGGAAAAGCTGGGTTCACAGAGACAGACCATTACAAGTCCTGATCAAGGATCTGTGTGATCTGGAACTGATTTTAGAGTCTATGGAAAAAATGGATCATTCTGATGAAATTCTTGAAATTTGTATGAAGTGAAGCAGAAAAGGGGGACAAAACAAAAGTGGTCATTTATGTGTTTGCTTCTCTCAAAGCTTGATTAACACATCTGAAGATTTTATAACCAACCCTAGTCCTGGTTTAAATTTAAGAATAATTGGTGTGTCCCCACATCCTTTGCTGAAAATTCTGTCAACAGCTGTAAAAATAATTTTACTCCAGTATGAGTTTGTGGTTGGAAATGGTTTGCTAATTATAAAAGAGCTTCTGGGGCATTAGAACTATTAATGTAATAAATTTTCTAACTAATGCGTCTCTAGTCCCAGAACAATCTCTGGCACATACTAGGCATTCAGTAACTATTTTTAAAGTGAATGAATTAAGTTAGCTGAGAGAGAGGCAACTTCATCTTTAGTATACATAAATTAAATCTTTGCCATGGTTTGAATATTTATGTCTCCTACAAAATTCATGTTGAAATTTAAATCCCAATCCAACAGTACTAAGAGGCAAGGTCTTCAAAAGGTGATGAGTCCTCATGAAAAAACTTTAAGGGGTGAATTTAGCCCTCCCATTTCCCCTACCATGTGAGAACACAGCATTCAAGGTGCCATCTTGGAAGTAGAAACTGGGTCCTCACCAGACACTGAACCTACCAGCACCTTGATCTTAGACTTCCTGCCCTACAAAAGTGTAAGAAAAAAATTTCTGTTCTTTGTAAATTATCCAGTATAATATATTTTGTTACAGCCGTAAGAATAAATTAAGAAAATCTTCCTAACAACAAGAGAACTTTCAGCAGGATATGGTGGAACTTGTGGAAATACAGACTGTCAAATGAGGACATTCTACGAAGGTTGAATGCCATAAAGAGGTTGGTGGGTTGAAGAATGGTTAGATCCACAAGGGGATTTTGCCCTGAAGAATATTTAAATTTTAAATGTCACAGTTTGTGTAAAGAATATATTAGGGCAGAGGTTGTCTTTGCTATTGTAAACAGTGCTGCAATCAACATACATGTGCATGTATCTTTATAATAGAATGACTATACTCCCTTGGGTATATACTGAGTAATGAGATTGCTGGGTCAAATGGAATTTCTATTTCTAGGTCCTTGAGGAAGCACCACACTGTCTTCCACAATGGTTGAACTAGTTTACACTCCCACCAACAGTGTAAAAGTGTTGCTATTTCTCCACATCCTCTCCAGCATCTGTTGTCTCCAGATTTTTTAATGACTGCCATTCTAACTGGCATGAGGTGGTATCTCAATGTGTTTTTTGATTTACATTTCTCTAATAATCAGTTATGATGAGCATTTTCTCATGTTTTTTGGCCTCATATATGTCTTCTTTTGAAAAGTGTTCATATCCTTTGCCCGCTTTTGAATGGGCTTGTTTGTTTCTTTCTTGTAAGTCTGTTTTAGTTCTTTGTAGATTCTGGATATTAGCCCTTTGTCAGATGGATAGATTGCAAAAATTTTTTCCCATTCTGTTGGTTGCCGGTTCACTCAAATGTTTGTTTCTTTTGCTGTACAGAAGCTCTGTAGTTTAATTAGGTTTCATTGGTCTATTTTGGCTTTTGTTGCCAATGCTTTTGGTGTTTTAGTCATGAAGTCCTTGCTTATGCCTATGTCCTGAATGGTTTTGCCTAGGTTTTCTTCTAGGGTTTTTATGGTGTTAGGTCTTATGTTTAAGTCTTTAATCCATCTGGAGTTAATTTTGGCATAAGGTGTCAGGAAGGGGCCCAGTTTCTGCTTTCCGCACATGGCTAGCCAGTTTTCCCAGCACCATTTGTTAAACAGGGACCCCATTCCCCATTGCTTGTTTTTGTCAGGGTTATCAAAGATCAGATGGTTGTAGATGTGTGGTGTTGCCTCTGAGGTCTCTGTTCCATTCTATTAGTCTGTGTCTCTGTTTTGGTACCAGTACCATACTATTTTGATTACTGTAGCTTTGTAGTATAGTTTGAAATCAGGTAGCGTGATGCTTCTGGCTTAGTTCTTTTTGTTTAGGATTGTCTTAGCTATGTGGGCTCTCCTTTGGTTCCATATGAAGTTTAAGGTGGTTTTTTCACAATTTTGTGAAGAAGGTCATTTCACAGTTTTGTGAAGAAGGGGATAGCACAGAATCTATAAATTACTTTGGGCAGTATGGCCATTTTCATGATGCTGAATCTTCCTAACCATAAGCATGGAATGTTTCTCCATCTGTTTGTGTCCTCTCTTATTTCTTTGAGCAGTGGTTTGTAGTTCTCCTTGAAGAGGTCCTTTACATCCTTCGTTAGTTGTATTCCTAGGTATTTTATTCTCTTTGTAGGAATTGTGAATGGGAGTCCGCTTATGATTTGGCTCTCCGTTAGTCTGTTATTGATGTATAGAAATATTTGTGATTTCTGCACATTGATTTTGTATCCTGAGATTTTGCTGAATTTGCTTATCAGGAAACCAGGAAGAAGTTGAAACCTTAAACAGCCCAATAACAAGGGCTGAAGTTGAGGCAGCAATTAATAGACTACCAACTGAAAAAAGCCCAGGTCTAGATGGGTTCACAGCAGAATTCTACCAGACATACAAAGAGGATCTGGTACCACTACCTCTGAAACTATTCCAAACAATCCAAAAAGAGGGAATCCTTCCCACATCATTTTATGAGACCAATAGCATCCTGATACCAAAACCTGGCAGAGACTCAACAAAAAAAAGAAAACTTCAGGCTAATCTCCATGATGAACATAGATACAAAAATCTTTAATAAAATACTGGCAAACCAATTGCAATAGCACATCAAAAGCTTATTCATCATAATCAAGTAGGCTTCATTCCGGGGATGCAAGACTGATTCAACATACGCAAGTCTATAAACATAATCCACCACATAAACAGAACGAAATACAAAAACCATGATTATCTCAATAGATGCAGAGAAGGCCTTCAACAAAATGCAACAGCGCTTTATGATAAAAACTTTGAATAAACTAGGTATCAAAGGAACATCTCTCAAAATAATAAGCTATTTATGACAAACCTACAGCCAATATCATACTGAATGGGCAAAAACTGGAAGCATTCCTTTTGAAATCCAGCAGTAGACAAGGATGCCCTCTGTCACCACTCCTATTAGGTATAGTTCAATAGAGTATTGGAAGTTCTAGCCAGAGTAATTAGGCAAGAAAAAAAAAAAAAACCGAAGGGTATTCAATTAGGAAAAGTGGATGTCAAATTGTCTCTCTTTGCAGATGACATGATTGTATATTTAGAAGACCCTATCACCTCAGCCCAAAATCTCCTCAAACTGATGGTGCAGAAGTTTCTAAACTGTCTTTTTTCCCAATTCCCTGAGGGTTAGTGATATTTTTTTTTTCACAGTGCCTTTAGTCCGAAAGAAAAACTGAACAGTTTAACTTATTAAGTAGCTAGTTGTAAATAACTCAGTATGTAAGTTCTAACAACTTAGTAGCCATTTGAATAAATAATACATTTAAATTAAGAAAAGAAAATCTTTAAATTTATTTCTGAAATAACTAGGATTCCTTAACAATGTGATGTGTGTGCCTGTTGAACACTTTACAGTTGACCAAATACTCATACCACTCTTACCCTCGTGTATTTTTTTCACAGTGACTTTCATGCTGTACTTGCTTTTTGTCCCAGTAACCATGAAAAATCCAGTTTCAGAAAGATGGGATATTTTGAAAGGAACATAGCCATCTAATGTTAAAGTAATCGTGCAGTGTCTCACAGATGTCAGGATTGTGTCTTCCTAAAAACATTTAAAATATGTTGGTGCACCCTGTGAGTTTACTACAGTGTCCCAGAGCCCCTTGGGTAAAAAGTTGGAAACCATGGCATCATAAAGTTAAAAGACCTACATGATAATAGTAATGTCAACTGCTAACTCACTAAAAAGACCACCAAAATAAAGGAAATTGCATTTATTCTTGACCAGTAAGGAAGATCAATATCTTGTTGAAATCTTAGTACTTCTTCTTACGGTAGAGGCTTTTACGAGGTTTGAGGGCTCTGGTTTAAGACAGGCCTTTCAATGCAGAGATCTTAATTGGATTGACTAGAGTTTCTGACATAATGTTATAAAATTGATGGACACAGTGCGGCAAGTATTTTGAATGGGTGTGGGAATGTAAATCATCTCTTGATAAGCCTGGTTGCATGATCATTTATGAAAAATGAGATGATGAAGGTGTAGTTGAAAGTTTGGATATATGGATTCGGTGGAATTTCTGGAAGCAAACAAAAAATACAGTTATTTGCCTTTTCAACTTCTTGGGCAAGAATTTCCTCTAAGAGTAAAATCACGTTTATACATTGGGCTATATAGTTTTGATATTCAATAATAATGATAAAAAACAACAGCAGCTAACATTTATTGAGACTCTTATCTTGCCAGCTGTAGTTCTGAGTGCTTTACATGCATTGTATTTTTAAATATTCTTAATGATTTTATGGCGTAGGAGTTAGTACCATATTTATAGAAATATGATCTGAAAGGAAGACAGTAGTTAATTATACTTTGTGGTCATGGAGTGAGGATCAGACACAGTGTGTGCTTTTTGTTTTGTTTTGTTTTCAGTAAAAAGGTACAAAGTGAAAAGGCACAGAAACTATAGGATATGAGATTAATTTGTGAGTTTGTACATTATTTCTTTTGATTTCTTTAAGCATTCATATTACTCCTGCCGTGGCCCAACAATGGTCTGTGTACCTCCCTACACAGACTTTGATACAGGAACTCCTCTGGTTTGACCATGCTTCGGACCTAGCTTGTTGTAGCTTTCTCATTTATTTATCCTGATTGTCAAGGACCAGCTGCCTGGGAACTGACCTCAGGCTTCACACTGCTCCTGACTCTGGGAAAACTCCTAAAGGGCAGAAAAGCCCTTGGACATGGAGAACATGCTTTCATCTGGGCAATACTGAGCAGTGCACAAAGTCTCATGCTTTTTGATATGTTGCTTGCTTTATTGAGTCATATTACAGATTGTGTCATATTACGGTCATATTACATTTATTGAGTCATATAACAGATTGTGACTTCATTCAGAAAAAAAATGTAGTGCTTAAGTGGTTTGCATCCTTGCTAGCTTAAATATTTTAAGTTGCAGGAATATGTGGTGAAAGGACAACAGACTTTGCTGAAGTAATTTTAGGACTGAGTTTGGGCTCTTCCATTTCCAGCTGTGTTATCTCACACACATTATCTAGCATCTCTGAACTTGAGGTTCTTCTTTAGTAAGTTACGATGACTATGTACTTCACAGGATTGTTGTGGAGTTCCAATAAGGTTATGTTAAAGTATATTAAAGAGATTTTTAACACAACAAAATTTTAAACAAATACTTACCATTGTTATTATCATGTGGTTATATAAAAATATGTTGTATATAGTCAATAACTAGATATTCCTATAATTGTACTTCATGCTAACACGTTTATTCCCTGAAGCACAAGGATTCATATGAATCATTCTCCAATTCTGAAAATGTTGCAATCTAACACCCTGACAACTCATTTACAATAGACAACACATTTCTAAGTGTAAATGCACATTGGATTGATAATTATTTCTCCAAGCTATGTTTTGAGGCATACTCACACCATCACAGCATTGGCTGCACTGAGAAATTCATCTTTATTTTATTATTTGTATCAGTATCTTAATTTATTTTTTAACTTTTGGTTTCAGGGGTACATGTGCAGGTTTGTTATATAGGTAGATTGTTTGTCATGGGGGTTTGGTGTATAGATTATTTCATCACCCAGGCAATAAGCATAGTACTTTATAGGTTTTTTTTTTAATCATCTCCTTCCTCCTCCCTTGAAAAGGCCCCAGTGTCTGTCAAATCAAAACATAATTTCTTAGCTTATCCTATAGATTTTGCCATGAATCTGAAGACCTAGCACATATAATTTACCTATTAAATGTTCATTGCAGAGGTTATCTCCTATGAAGTGTGAAAGGACTCCTAATTTGCAGTGCAGTCTTGTCCAGCCTTCCATTCTATGCTAATTATAATCTTCATATTACAGTTGTCAGGTGTGTCTTGAAATTGATAAAATAATTATGCATATTATATACTGACTTACTTTGTTTCATAAAACAGAGGCCTAATTAGAAGGATACAGAATTTCCCTGTGAGACCAAAGGTAGAAGGGTAGTGGGGACTTTGTTTCATAAAACAGAGGCCTAATTAGAAGGATACAGAATTCCCCCGTGAGACCAAAGGTAGAAGGGTAGTTGGGGCATTATGACAGGAACTAGACCTACAGTTCACATTGCATGTTTTCTTAGTACGTGCCTTTTTCTGGTAATACATGGGGTCATTCAGTGCATCTCTCACTGTCCTTTTCTTGCTAAAGGATCCTATCATAGTGTCCTCAAAGCAAGATCCTCCAACCTAGGAGTCCTTACAATACTATAAAGAAGCAACTGCCACTAACTGACCTTCCTGCTCA
>NW_016107874.1:431427-442711 GCF_001604975.1 Cebus imitator | reverse complement strand
TCTGCCCGGGAATTTCCTAGTCTGTGGGCAATAAAAACGCGGCGTCCACTCACCCTCTGCGCTTTCACTGGGAGCTGCAATCCTGAGCTGTTCCTAAACGGCCATCTTGGATCTCCTCGTGTCATGCATTTTTTATTGCTATTCCTTCCTTTAGCTTGTATCTGATTGTATACAGTCTGCATACGGAAGTATTGGCTTATTCCAAAATAAGCATAGGAAAGGTCTTGAAGTATTAGAAGAATAGAAGGAGGGTGAACGTGACTGGAGTCTAGTGCGCCTAGACCGAACAGCATGCATGTATAAACACAATCAGGAAAGGAGGCTTTTTATGAATGGCTGTGATTTTTGCTTCCGGTGTGTGAATGTATTATTTATTGAAGACAACTCTGAAGACCACTGGAACCTGGAAAGCTCACTTTTAAGAAGTTCCATGACTTATTGAATTAGTAAGGTTTTCTTGGATTGGAGGAAAATCTGTATAAGGTGCTATTAGGCCCCTAGGTCTCCTTTCCTTCTGGAGATCAGGTGACTCTCCCTCAAGTAGGAGACCAGTCATTAATATTCAGGAGGAATTGAACCTGAGAAGCTTGGAACTCCTTTGTATCAGACCTAGCAATGTAAGCATGTCAGCAGGGTGGGAAGTGCAAATGGTTAGAAAGGAAAACTAAAACAGACAATACAGGAAGGTAAAAAAGAAAAAAATCAATTGGTATAATTGAAATTCTAAGAATAACAAGAAAAATTGCTTCCAATAAAAACAAAAAACAAAAGCAAAAACTAAGATGTTTATGTAAAGAAACAATCAGAAAAAGTTCCTGGAGATTAAAATAAAATCATTTAGAAAATAAACTAGATGTTGAGAAAATTTCTGAGAAAACAGAATCAAAAGATAAATAAATGGAAAATAAAAAAGAGGTAAGAAAATTAAATGATCAATCTAGTATTCCAGTATTAAGCTGATAGATATCAAATAAAGAAAGGACAGATAAAACAGAGTTTAGGAAGTTGTTCAAGAAATAGAGCACAAAAAAATTTCCAGAACTAAAGTTCAGGCCTTTAGGTTAAAAGAACCCAATAAGAGGTCAGCAAGAAAAGACTCAAACTTTTTTTTTTGATCTTTCATAACATCTGGAAAAATGAGAGGATCCAAAACTTTCCAGAGAGAAAAATATTTACCTACAAAGACTGTGGAATCAGAATGGCATTAAATTCTCAAGAGTAACACTGAGGTTAGAATATTATAGCGAGGCACCTTAAAATTAAAAACAGGTATAATTTTCAACTTAGCATTACATACCCTAGCAAAATATTATTTAAGTATTGGTATAGAATAAATATATTTCAGGGATGTGAAAAGTCATTTGTGAGTCCCGCGCTCTTATAAATGACGTTAGTGTGGGATAAGCTTTGGCAAAGTAAGAGGATAAACAGAATAGGTGACATTATGGAACCCAGTGAAAAGAGATCCGGTTCTTAAAAGGAAGTTGTCTTCTCCCCTCCCCTTTCCTCCTTTTCTCTTTTTTTTTTTCCTCCCTCCATTTTGCCTTCTTTTCTTCTTCCTATTTTAAGATTGAAAATGGTATAAGACTTTAAATCCTATCATCTGGAATCCCTGGAATTTTACAACTGAATACTATGGCATTCCTTTTTATCACAAATTGCTTTTGGGATCCTATCTTTAATGAGTCCCATGGTTATTGACAGAGTGGTGGTGAAGATGATCCCAAGAATAGTGTGGCTAGGAGAGAGATGCAGTGGAAGAATTTGTGGGTTGATGAAGAGTATTAGGAAAGCAAGTTGAGACTTTAGGAAGAAGAATGGAAATCAGTTTATTTTCCCCTGGTCAGATACCAAAGGGGTTAAAACTTGGTGCCAGAGTTTGAAGACTTAGCATGTAAAACATCTCCACAAAGCTGTCCGTCTTTTTTATGCTCTCATTAGGATTTTTGCATAATCTCTTAAGGATCATGAGCTTAAATTAACTACAAATATACTGAGAAGCAGTTGAGTAAAATTTTTTTGTAAGAAGTTCATTTAGTTATCAAAAAATAATTTTACAAGGAAAAGGACAATGATTTTGCTGTATATTGCCACTCAGAATCTGTGTTAAGGATTTTTTTATACAAATGCATTGTCCTATAGTTCATATTCAGTGAAATAGTAAAGTAAATCAGCTCTTTAGCACACTCTCACATAGCTATTATGTTTTGTCAGTAAGCTTTCAACTGAGAAAACATCAGATGAAACCATTGCACTATATTACTAATACCTCTACCTTGGGATGAAAAGGACAAAATGGGGGAAATTGGTTGGTACCACAAGAAATGGAAAACAAGGATCTGTGGGCTTAGTAACTGTTCTCCGTATGATCATATAATGGTACATCATATTATCTATCTCTATTGGTATAATTGAGCATATGAGAATTAAGTGTTAATGACATGGTTCTTAAATACATTTTAAAAGTTGGACATTTGAGGGGCAGTAGTGTCTGTGTCAGACTTTGCTTGTGCAACCCCAGTTCCAGTGAAGGGGAAGAGCTGTGTTTGTGACTCCTTGGCTTCAGCTGGGTAAGTTGGATGAATTCTAAAGCATTTTTATTTTCTTCCTTCCTCATCTGTCCTGATATGGTTGCTTCCATTTCCTGTCATTCTTCTGTTTTTTTTTTCTCAAGGGAAGCAAATAGCGTATGTTCAAACCTCTGTTTGATCAGTATACTGTGTTTACTGCTCAGCTAAAGGTTACTTTCACTTAAGGCTGCAAGGAAATTACACCTGCTAGATTGTGGGTTTCGAGCCAAATTATACAGTTTGTGCCATTCCTTAAAGAAACATAGCTTGAGAGGTGTATGTGAGTAAATATTTTTCAGTCAACAGCTAAGCAGTTAGCTGGAGTGCTCTAAAAAATCATGCTTCTTTTCCTTGTCCACGGAAAAGGCTATTAAAGAGATTAATACACAACAGTAAATGTACTCTGTTTTTGAAGATTGATGAAATTATATACCATTTTCTTCTCTTTCCACATAGCTGAGCTAGCAGTTTTTGTACTTACTTTGAGTCTATGTGATACACAAGAAGACGTTGCCTCATAGAATGAAAAATGAGAATTTAGCTGAAGGACATAAGTTGTGAGAAGGACTTTTATCCATTTTACTTTTATAGGCTGGGTTTGTAGGTGGCTCTTTCTGCAAATAGGAGGCATGGCATGAGGCTGGATGTTGTGTACCTACCTGTGAATGAAGAGAGTGACCCATTTAGATTTTGGCCTGGGTACTATTCCAAGGATTTTTACCTTTGACTGAAGAGAGTTTAGGTCTGTTATTTTCCCTGCTGTGTGGTCTCTGGCAAATCACTTACTCTCTCTCTCTTAGTTTCTTTAAATGTACAATAAGATTATTAACATCTGTTAGGTTGGTGCAAAAGTAATTGCAGGCCTTGCCATTGAAATTAATGGCAGAAACTGCATTACTTTTAATTGAGTAGGAAATACATGCAAAACTCTTTAAAATGTATCTATGTCATAGTATGTGTTTAACCAATGATTTTTAAAAAAAAAATCATTGCCATCATCATGTTTGTATTACAAGAAGTGGGAAGCAAGGGGTCTGTGGGCTGAATAACTGTTCTCCATATGATCATATAATGATACCTCATATTATCTATCTATTGGTATAATTGAGCATATGAGAATTAAGTGTTAATGACATGTTTAACTATTTGAACTGTTGGCATCTGTGTTTCCCAGTAGACACGGAGCTTCTTTAGAGTAGAGAGTATGTCTTTTTTTTGTACCATAGGCCATAACACAAACACATGAGGCAAATGCTTTACAAAAGTTCAATTGAAATAATAAAAACAAGAATCTCAAACAACAACTTTCCATTAAAGTTTGACATTCCTTTAATGATCTGCCTTTGGGAGAGAAAAGGTGGTTATGCTAATATCAGTGTTTAAGGAGGTGCGACAACCATATTTCTATTTATAAATTTAGAAGTTAGCATGATGATTTTTTACTTCATTCTCTGTCTATTTATTACCTGAGTGAAACCTACTCCTGAAAGATGAATTGACTCTCGGTTTGCTGACTCCTAGGTTTTTGAACAAATTGCTTGTTGATCTTAAACCAAAATGCAACTCTGAGACCTCAGAGATAGATTTACATGCAGATGGAGAGAGAGAGACTGCATTTTCTTCATTCCTTGTCTGTCTTCGAAAACGCTACTCCAAGTTTGATCAAAGCTCTCTTTTATTATGCTTTTGCTGTAATTAATCCTTTTATCTAGGTGATAGATTAGTGGTTTATTCAATGATCTATTAATGAGGCAGGCTATAATAGAGTACTGTAATAGTTTTTGTCTTTACCTAAAAGTATTTTTTGTATGTTTGTGGAGAGGCAATCAAAAATAGCAGGCTCCATAGTTAAAAGCTGTTAGAATGACACCACTTACCCTCTTATTTTGGGTTAGTATTTTAGAGACTGTAAAGCAGTTTCACATGAATTTTCTTTTCATACTCTCAATAACTGTGTGAAGCATGCAGGAGAAGTACTATTACTTTCAGTTTGCAGATTAGGAAATTATGTATGGCTCAGAGAATTTAAGAGACTAGCCAAGATCTCATAACTAAGAAATGACAGCCAGCACAAACAGCTGTGTCTTCAAACACTCATCCAGTAGTCTTCCAATTATGTTACTCTGCCTTGCATATAGAATTAAATAAAATTTTTAACAAAGGTTCCAAAAGCTAATGATTGATTAGAATTTATTTTTACAAAGTATTCCTATTTTGCATATTTAAACTATAATAAGATGGAGAAGACAATTTACAGTTAACCCATTCTTGACATTTTTCTTACCACTCACCTACCTTGTGTCAGATGCTGAACTGGAGGTACAATGCGGTACAAGGCAGATAGGGTCTTATAAAACCAACATTTTAGTGTGGAAGACAGTCATTATGCATATAATCAAACAAATGATCATGTGTGATTGTGATAATGTATGGGGAGCTTGAGAGACCCTTCTTGAGGGTGACATTTAGGCTGAGGCCCTTTGGACAGTAAGTTGGCCAGAGACATAGCAGGGGTATCTCTTTATTAAGAGGGATATCTACTTTAACCGGATGACCTTAAACAAAAACAGAAAATTGATGACTTACCACAACTTTTTCTCTATATCCCAGTTCTGACATGAGAGAGATGAAGGGTGGGAGGAAGAAAAAAAAGATGCTACTTTAAATGAGCTAATCCATGATAATTAATTACTATGGCTTTTTGGTTCTCATTATCATAGTTTCGCAGAAGCTTTGAATAAAAAAAGCCCCATAAGATTCAGGGATGTCTAGTAGGATATTGTGTCTCATAAAAACGATTAGTTAGAGGTCCAAACTTAATTGTCCTAATAAGCCACTTAATCATTCACGACAGACAAGAGAAGCCACAAAGGACCACAGTTCTAAGGCTTTCAGTTTTAAGTTTTCAAAAGCTCATTAGTTAGGCACTAGGCTGAAAAGCAGGGTGTGCAACATTGCTTTATCCAAAGAGCGCCGTGATTGTTAATTTACATTTGTGGAGTTGCTTTGTATTAATCCTGAGTAGCATGAGGAAAATTTCGAAGGAGTCCCTCTACAGAGATGATAATAGGCATCATCAAGACAAAATAGAACTAACCAGAAATTACTTTGAAAATCCAATTTTAATGATGAGAGACTGAATAGTTCTCACTCTAAATAAGATAACAGAGCCCTGATCTTTATTAACTGGAAGATTGAGGAATGGGTTATTTTGGCCAATTATTAAATGTAAACTCACCTTCATTTAAAAAAGTGATCTTTTTATGCTTGTGTGTTTATCCAACTATAATAGTATGTGCTTATGTTAGAAAGTTGACAATAAAAAAAAGGTTCATGGAAGAAACAGTAATATCCTGTGATTATGTTAAAGTAATTCAGCAGCCTGGTACCAACTACATTTTAATACATTTCTTTCAGGTTTTTTTAAGAATGTACACATGTAATTAAATATATGAAAAAGTAACACATTATCATCTATAATTCAGATTTTATTTTGTGAGTTATAAACTTTTTAACACAACATTAAATATTTTTGAAATGATCTTTTTACTTCTGTATGCTATTTTACAATGGAAATGTGCCAAAATTATTTAACCATTTTAATGCTAGATATCTTGGAAGTGCCTTTTTTTTTTGACATTCATACATAATGCCAGAGTGAATATCCTTGTTCATGAATCTGATTTTTTTTGGTATAAATTCATACAGAGGGATATTACTGAGTCAAATGTTGAAAATATATGTATTATAAAATTGCATTATTGTTTGGCTCATTTGGTTTTTTTGCAACAATTTATGCAAAGTTTACATTCGTTTTCATTCCTAATAACAATGACTGAAAATGCTAATTTTGCTGCATCTTACAAATCTTGAAAATTATTCATTAAAAAATGAATCTAAAATATTTAAACATAAAAAAACATATTTTAAAAATTAACATAGAGCAACATTGCATAAAGGAATGGAAAGAAAGCCATTAGCTTACAAGGTATTTTTAGGAATATTCCTGAAAATGAGAAAGCAGATGGCATTGGTATTTTAGAGAAAATATAAAAACACAGACCAAAACAATTGGGAAAACTATCAGAGATGTTGATAGAAGCAATTCCAGGGATATTTCAAGCTTAGATTCAATACATACAAAGGAAAGATTGCTTGTCCGTTTGCACTCCCATGCCATGGACTTTTTCTCTAAATGTAAAAATGTGTCCGGAATGAGCTCCTAGAGTAAATATGTAGGTCTGAGAGAGAAGTAGAAAGAAGGAAAGATCTCAGCAGAAGACAGTTTAAATTGTTCTTCATGCCCAGCATGAGTAAAGACTGCTTTATTTTAGGACTCACAGGTGTCAGTCTAGAGCTTACCTGACTGCTTTCTCCATGCCCGCCAATAGCCATGCTCAGCTGTCACTATTTAAGCATGATATTTATAGATATTTCATGTATGTCTCTATTAGAAAATTTCCTGGTATTCTTAATACGTTGAGGGTTTTAAAATTATGATTGGGCATTGAATTTTGTCATTTTTCATATGTTGAAATGTTTATATTATTAATCTTCTGTTAATATAGTGAATTACACTGATTCATTTCTTACTGTTAAGTCAACTTCTCATCCTTGGTATAAACCCTTGTGGGTTACGCTGTATATGTATTTGTTCATAATGGATTTAGTTTGCTAATATTTACTTAAGGATTTCTACATCTATGTTTAGGAGGCGTATTGGTGTATACATTTTTGTGAAGTCTTCATCAGGTTTGGTATTTAAATAAAAAATTAGTGTTCTCTTTTTTTTTTGAAACAAATGTTCTCTCCCTCTCCTCCCTTCTCTCTCTTCCTCTCCCTCCCTCCCTCCCTCTGCCTTTCCCTCAGCAGTTTAGCTACCAGTTGGTCAGTGCAATAGTCTGAATGTTTCTGTCCCTCCAAATTTATATGTTGAAATCTGATAGTATTAAATGTGATAGTATTATGTCATGGTGTCGTTGGGAGGTGATTAGGTCATGAGAGTTACTTTTCCCCTTCTTCCTTTCTCCTTCCCTTTACTTTTCATCTTATAAAAGACTAGACAGGTATGTATTGAAAGCATGGAAATCTGCCTTGTCTTATTGCCACCCCAAACTGCCACGTGTATGTTGTCCTGAATAAATCTCTGTCTACCAACCTAGAGTGATCTGCCCCCTTTTGGGTTGATCTTGCCTTCCTCTTATGGAGGGTGGCTCCCAGTATTGTCAACAAGTTTTACCAACAGTAATCTGATGAGGTTACCGAGAGAAATGAGGAACATGTAATTAGAAACTATAAGAAAGGTGACCCCTATTATAAAGTGGCAAAGAATTGGCTGAATTATGTCCTTACTTCAGAATTTTGAGAGATAGAATCAGGTATTTGGCAGAAAAAATCTTTAAGAAATATGTTCAGAGTGTGGCATGGTTTCTTTTGACTGCTAATAAGTACAAATAAAAAATGAGAAGAGGGAAATAATCTGAAAATGGAGTTTATGATGGAAAGAAAAGTAAAACTTGATGATAGGGAAAATTCTCAGATTGGCTGTATTATAAACAACAAAAAAAGTATGTATCTTTAGGAGTGAACACCAGGGTATGGTTAGCGTGACAGTTGATAAGGAGATTGATGCAAACTGTGAAACCCAGGGGCTAGTTTTCAAGACAATGGGAGAATTACTCCTGAGGCATTTCATACGTTGTTGGGGCTGCCACTTTCATCACAGGCCCAGCATGCCAAGGCCTGGTGGACAGAATGATGCCTCTGCTCCCAGCATACTGGTGTAGCTCTCCTTGCCCATCCTAGGTATGGCTTCAGTGGGTCCAGGGATGGTGCAGGCCACAGTGGCCACTTTTCTGGAGAGCATAGTCTGTAAATCTTGGTGGCATCCCCATACTGCTGTCTTCACTAGGACACAGAGTGCAAAAGCTGAGGGAGAGTGGCTACTCCACCTAGATTTCAGAGGATTCCCCAGAGAGTTTCAAGATCCAGGCAAAGAACTATTAAAAGGTCAGGGTTGGGGCCACCACAGATAGCCCCAGCAGGATGATGCCTAGTAGAGCTGTGGGTATGAAACCCCTGTAGAAAGCCCCCCTAGGGCAATGTTTACTGGAGCTGTGGGGGCTGCCCCATTGACTCCAGACTGGTAAAGCCACTGGTAGGCAACCCAAACCCGAGAGAGCTGTAGATACTTGACTTCAACCCTTGAAAACTTCAGAATGGGCTACACTTAGCAAAGCACTGAGGGTTGGGACGCTAACCGTTAATATTAAGCTTAGCTTATAGCCCCAATGCTTACCACAGTGTGTCTGAGTGGTGAGACTTTGAGTTAAAGATGATTATTCTGAAGGATTAATATTTAATCTTTTTCCTAGTGGGTTTGGATTTGAATAAGACCTGTTATATTTTTCTTGCCTGCCTACTTCTGTTGGTATGGGAATGTCTATCCCATGCGTGTCCCACCATGATATTTTGAAAGTATATAAATTGTTTTATTTCACAGGTTCATTGCTGGAGAGAACTTACCTGAGGATGAATCTTATTTTGTATATGCATTCATATATATAATATACATGAATATATAAAATACATAAAAATATATTTTTCTTTGTTATTTATGTATGCATATGCATATTTATGTATTAGTAATATCTACTATAACTCACTGATTTTTCCATCTCTGTCTCAAATTATTCTCTCCCTTACAGTGATTCAGCCACAAAATCCTTCTATTTTTTGAGCACAACAAACTTATTCAATTTGAGGAACTTTGCATACGTTATTTTCTCTGCCTGGAACTGGAACGTGGTCTCTCGTGGTTTAAGTCTTCTTATTACTTGAGTTTCCACTTAAATAATATCTTCTAGAGGAGTCTTCCTAGAGAATCCTAATAAAGTTGATAACACACAGTCCCTATTTTTCTAGAGCTCTGCATCTAATATTTTTTAGCGCTTATAATGACTTGTAGTTATTTTATGTGTTTTTCTTGTTACTTTTGCTAGTTTGTAAACTCCATGAAGACGGAAATTGTCTTTTTCAAAGTTACAGCTTATCCCCAGAGTTGATCACCATTCTTTGCAATTAAAATGACTTAGAAATTTTGATTGATCAAATAAAAAACTCGACCACTAAGATTCCTATTGTAATTACACTAAATATATTCATAAATTTGAAAACTTAACCTTTTTTTTTCTTATTCTGCTTTGTCTGTAAGCAGTTTTTTTAAAAAATTTATACTTTAAGTTCTGGGATACATTTGCAGAATGTGCAGGCTTGCTAGGTATACATGTGCCATGGTGGTTTGCTGCACCAATCAACCCATCATCTCATTAGGTATTTCTCCTAATGCTATCCCTCTCCTATCCCCCACCCCCTGACAGGCCCTGGTGTGTGATGTTTCTCTCCCTGTGTTCATGTTCATGTTTGGTTTAGTGTTCCTGTGTTAGTTTGCTGAGAATGATGGTTTCCAGCTTCATCCATGTCCTTGCAAAGGACATAAACTCATCCGTTTTTATGGCTACATAGTATTCCATGGTGTATATGTGCCATATTTTCTTTATCCAGTCTGTCATTGATGGGCATTTGGGTTGGTTCCAAGTCTTTGCTATTGTGAATAGTGCTGCAATAAACATACGTGTGCATATATCTTTATAATGGAATGATTTATAATCCTTTCGGCATATACCCAGTAGTGGGATGGCTGGGTCAATGGTATTTCTGATTCTGGATCCTTGAGGAATTTCCACACTGTTTTCCACTATGGCTGGAACTAATTTACATTCCCACCAACAGTGTAAAAGCGCTCTTATTTCTCCACATCCTCCCCAGCATCTGCTGTCTCCTGATTTTTTAATGATTGCCGTTCTAACTGGTGTGAGATGGTATCTCATTGTGGTTTTGGTTTGCATTTCTCTAATGACCAGTGATGATGAGTGCATGCTCTTGTGCGTGCTCTCCCTCTTTCTCATTCTCTCTCTATATACATAAATACACATGTGTACACATACACACACACACACACACACACACACGTTTGTTGGGTTCATAAATGTCTTCTTTTGAGAAGTGTCCTCACTTTTTGTTGAGGTTGTTTGTTTTTTCCTTGTAAATTTTTTTTCTTTGTATATTCTGGATATTATCCCACTGTCAGATGGCTAGATTGTGAAAATTTTCTCCCATTCTGTAGGTTCCTGTTCACTCTGATGATAGTTTCTTTCCTTGTGCAGAACCTCTTTAGTTTAATTAGATCCCATTTGTTAATTTTGGTTTTTGTTGCCAATGCTTTGGTGTTATAGTCATGAAGTCTTGGCCATGCGTATGTCCTGAATGGTATTGCCTAGGTTTTCTCTAGCATTTTTATGGTTTTAGGTCTTACCTTTAAGTCTTTAATCCATCTTGAGTTAATTTTTGTATAAGGTGTAAGAAAGGGGTCCAGTTTCAGTTTTCTGCATGTGGCTAGCCAGTTTTCTGAGTACAATTTATTAAATAGGGAATCCTTTCCCCATTGCTTGTTTTCTTCGGGTTCATCAAAGATTGGATGGTTGTAGATGTGTGGCATTATTTCTGAGGTCTCCGTTCTGTTCCATTGGTATCTATATCTGTTGTGGTACCAATACCATGCCGTTTTGATTACTGTAGCCTTGTAGTTTAGTTTGAAGTCAGGTAGTGTGATGCCTCCAGCTTTGTTTTTCTTTCTTTCTTTTTTTTTTTTTTTT
>NW_016107874.1:430169-431333 GCF_001604975.1 Cebus imitator | reverse complement strand
TTTTTACTTAGAATTGTCTTAGCTATATGGGCTCTTTTTTGGTTTCATATGAAGTTTAAGGTGGTTTTTTTCCAGTTCTGTGAGGAAAGTTAATGTTAGCTAGATGGGGATAGCATTGAATCTGTAAATCACTTTGGGTAGTATGGCCATTTTCACGATACTGATTCTTTCTATCCATGCGTATGGAATGTTTTCCCATTTGTTTGTTTCCTTGAGGAGTTATTTGTAGTTCTCCTTGATAAGGTCCTTGATATCCCTTATAAGGTATTCCTAGGTATTTTATTCTCTTTATAGCCATTGTGAATGGGAGTTCATTTATGATTTAGCTCTCTGTTTGTCTGTTATTGGTGTATAGAAGTTCTTGTGATTTTTGCACATTAATTTTGTATCCTGAGACTTTGCTGAAGTTGCTTATCTGCTTAAAGGGATTTTGCGCTGAGATGATGGGGTCTTCTAAATACAATCATTTGCAAACAGAGACAATTTGACCTCCTCTCTTCCCATTTGAATACTCTCCTTCTCTGCCTGATTGCCCTGGTCAGTACTTCAATACTGTTGAATGGGAGTGGTGAGAGAAAGCATCCTTGTCTTGTGCTGGTTTTTAAAGGGAATGCTTCCAGCTTTTGCCCATTCAGTATGACATTGACTGTGGGTTTGTCCTAAATAGCTTTCATTATTTTGAGATATGTTTCTTCAATACCTTGTTTATTGGGAGTGTTTAGCATGAAGGGGTGTTGAATTTTATCAAAAACCTTTTCTGCGTTTGTTGAGATAATTGTGTTTTTTTGGTCTTTGGTTCTGTTTATGTGATGGATTACATTTATTAATTTGCATATGTTGAACCAGCCTTGCATCCCATGGATGAATCCAACTTGATCGTGGTGGATGAGTTTTTTGATGTGCTGCTGGATTCGGTTTGCCAGTATTTTATTAACAATTTTTCATTGAAGTTCATCAGGGATATTGGCCTGAAATTTTCTTTTTTTGTTGTGTCTCTGCCAGGTTTTAGTATCAAGATGATGCTGGCCTCATAAAAGGAGTTAGAGAGGAGTTCCTTTTTTTCTGAAATAGTTTCAGAAAAAATAAAATAGTACCATTCCTCTTTGTACCTCTGGTAGAATTTGGCTGTGAATTCATCTGGTTCTGGGTGGTTTTTTTTTTTTT
>NW_016107874.1:398287-429112 GCF_001604975.1 Cebus imitator | reverse complement strand
TTTTTTTTTGTAGAAAGTGATTTATTTAGAGAGAAACAGGAGAAGGAGAGAGAAACAGCTAACTCTCACAGAGTGAGAGAATCCAGAAAGATGGAATCCAGGAGAGGAAAGCAGCTTCCACACTGAGTGGAAGGGAATAGAGAGAGATGGAGTTTAGGAGGGGAAGACAGGCTTCCACAAGAGTGTGGAAGGGGACCTTAGAGGGGAAATCCAGGAGAGAGAAAAACAGCTTCCATGAGAGTGTTTGTGGAAGGGGACCCAAACATGGAGTCCCTACTCCACATAATTCTTATAAAATTAGTATATTTGTGTTTTTCTTTTTTTGGAAAAATGTATACTTTTTCATATTGAGAAAACATGTTTGTATATGATTTTCATAAAATCATGGTTAATATTTCTTTATTAAACACAAAATGATTAAAATTATTCTAACTTTGCCTTGCTTCAGGTTTTGATTTTCCATATTTAATTTATAACTCTAAAAGTGTTTGGATCAAATATAAAGTGAGTCCAGGTAGAATTTCATTGTAGGATGTGAAAGAGAATAAATTCTAAGCAAAATAAAAGTATTCTGGGTGTTAATATTTTGAATAAACATTCTATTCAAATGGATCTTGATGATTTTTTTCTTTGTCCTACAAGTATTACTATTATTAATTTTTGTTAAGAGAAGGTAATTTGCTCTTTTGCCCAGGATGAAGTGCCATGTATGATCATAACTCACTGCAGCCTTGAACTTCTGGGCTCAAGTGATCCTCCTGCCTTAGCCTCCTGAGTATCTGGGACTACAGGCATGCCCATCATAGCCAGCTTATTATTTTTTGTATGTTTTTGCAGAGGCAGCATCTCATTATGTTGCTTAGGTTGGTCTGGAACTCCTGGCCTCAGGTGATCCTCCCACCTCAGCCTTCCAGTGTTGATCTTACAGGCATAAGCCACTGCACCCAGCTTACAAGTATCAATTTGAATAATGAAGTTGTCTGCTAGTTGGTCATTCTAATTTTGGTTGATCAAAGTTTTGGTGAAATAAATTTGTAGAATTTGAACCGAAGATCTTTCCACTGGCAAATACATGTTAAACATGAAAGAATGTTTCGATTGACAGATACCCAATTCATAAGTTTCCAAATTCTGTGAAGTCTTTCTAGGGCCTTAATTTTCCGGCCTCACTGCAGTTGCTATGTCGCTTACCGTTGGGACCTTAAAGATCAATACATAAAAGATTTTCTCATATAGGTCTTTTTATTTCTCTTCCTTCACCAGTATTACCCTCTTTTTTGCCTTTTGTGTTCTTTTTTATTTCTAATGCAGTAGTCAATTATTATTCTAGGAGATTTTATACCACTGCATAGTAAAAGCTTATATCAAGTTTTCTCTAAATATTTGGAACATGCTAACAAAAAAAAAAAAAAAAAAAACCACCACGAGACTTCTTAGCATACACCTGAACCTAAGATATTTTTCTTATTTTCCATTTTTAAATATGTGTTATGTGTCCTGTGATTTCTGGAGGGTAGACACAGTAATTCATGGAACAGTAACTATATTACAGATACTTTATGTATCTTTATCCTTGTAGTCCCCAACTTCCTACTGCCAGCTAACCGGTGTGTCTATTACTCAGGTGCTCATGGTCTTTCCTCTATACATTTCTGACTCCAGGTAATCTACTCAGTGTTTCTTTAATAGTTTTCTTTTCTCATTTATTTATAAATGTTTGTTTTCATTTTAATTTTAGTTAGGAATGTTTTCTTTGCATATTCTATAAAATTCATACCCTCCATAATTATGGTACCTAGGGTGAGCTAGTTCAAAACCAATGAATAAAACAGAAACAAAAAACAAGAACAAAACCCTGTAGTTTTATTCTTATGTGGTCTCATTAGTTCTTTGAGATGATAGACTGATAGGTATGGGATGTATTAATTTTTTTTTGAGGTAGAGTCTCACTCTGTCACCCAGGCTAGAGTGCAGCGATGCGATCTTGGGTTCACTGCAACCTCTGCCTCCCGTGTTCAAGCTATTACCATGCCTCAGCCTCCCAAGCAGCTGGGGCTACAGGCACATGCCACCACATGCCACTAATTTTTGTATTTTTAGTAGAGATGGGGTTTCTCCACGTTGGCCAGGCTGGTCTCCAACTCCTGACCTCAAGTGATCCACTGCCCTCTGCCTCCCAAAGTGCCAGGATTACAGGCATGAGCCAATGCACCTGGCCCCACTCTAAATTATAAGAATCACATCATATTCCATTCTATGTTCTTTGGTATCATCTTTCATTTATTGCATTTAGCACAATATGTAGTCAATATCTGTTATGGACAAAATGAAGAAGGAGGTGAAGATGAAAAAGAATAAAGGCATGACAATCAGGAATATCTTGGAATGCCAACCCAAGTGCCATATCCCTGAGTAGCACTCACTTGTTAGATTGCTTGCTAGGGTTAGTGGTCTTTCTATTCAGGTTTATGCCTCTGAATCTTGAAATTTCTTAAGTTATAACTTGAAATTTGTTGCCAACCATATTCAAAGTGTGAAAAATCCACAAATTAGAGCTTCATATGGGTTAACATTTACTTTAGAAATATTTACATACATGAGACACATTTACAAATGTGGGACAGTTGCATAGGTCAGTTAAGAGAAATTACATATATGAATTCAGCTGGATTCCTCCACCTCTTTTGTAAAATTGGATGTATGATGGGGGCAGATAATTAGTTTTTTAGCATTAAATAGTTCAGGAGCTGGGCTTCTGTGAGAACAAGGGCTACATGATACTGGGCAACTGGGAAGAAGTTAGAGGGGTATATTAAAAAGGACATTGGGAGAAATAAAACAAGTTGCTCGATACACAAATTTTACACAGCTTTGCTTAAAGCACAGGATCTTGTCTCTGAATTTTTTTTCCCCTAACATTACATACCCTCAGCTGCTTGTATCTGGGACTCCACTGAGTACTTTAGTATTATAACCCTGCTTCTTTATGGGGTAACTGGCTTTTTCAACCTAGTCTTAGAACCTGCACAATATTTATAGCACAATTTTTCCATTTTAAAAATTGTACTTGAATTAAGTGGAGAGTTATAAATTTAAGAGTTGGGGCAAATTTACACAGAGCTAGTACCCATATGACTTCTGACATTTTTCTTTCCAATGTATGTAATTTGTAGTTGTTTTCTTCTCCATGGGTCCAAAGTAAATTATTCTTCATTCTAAATATCCTGCTTCACTGGAATGACTCAGTTCTTCATGTAGTCTGTAAAACCATATGCACTTTCTTAGATGTCTAGAAGAGGGAAAATAGCTAGTTTAAGGGAATAAAAAAATAAGAGTTTTAAAAGAATTTGAAACTCAGATCATTAAATTATATGGAGAATATGTGATGCTTTCTATTAAATGGAAGATGTTATAGTATATAAAGCAGGTTTTTTTGTTTGTTTGTTTAGATAACCTCAAATGATTTTCTGTATCCCAAGCCCTACAAGCTTCTTTGATCTTTGGTTATTTAAATGATACTACTGTTAGCTTGCAAGTCTGTTTTAGCTCATCGCCAGTCATAAGATTCATGATAGGCATCTAGGATGTTTGCAGAATCCACAACTCTGACCAAAATACTTGTGGCTTCAAATTGAAGAGGACAGTTAATGTCAAACCAAAATGTCAGATGTCCCTCAAGCTGTTACCTTGTGCTCAAATAACGGTAGATTCAAAGCCAGCTCAGCATTTCCAGAGACCTATATTTCATCCAGGCTCTGTCAACACAGCTTGATCAATGTCTTCAAAGGAAATGTGGAGGCAAATGGATGATTAACTTCAGCGTTTGTCACTGAGACCAAGCTTATAGTGGATCTGGGCAGTGATGGATGTCACAGAGAAGCCTCTTTGTATCTGCCAGTCAAGTGGAGTTACTATGAAAGTATTTAATGATATAGGAGAATCTTCATTGCTCACCTTCACCTTTCGTGCTTTTTCCTGGGCAATGCGAATATTCTGCACAGCCATATGATAGGGCCACCAAAAGGGAGGTAGGGACACAGAGGGAAAAAGGGAAAACGTATTCAGATCCTTTAAACTTGTTCTTGGCTTTTCCAGACACCATTTTCTCTTCCTTCATTATTTTACAAAATAACTAGATAAATTTACCAAATAACTACATCATTATTTATAATTATTTGTAAATACAATTATTTACAAAATAACTGCATACATCATAGGACTGGGCAAACCACAATGGGAGAACAAACTTTGGACTCTAAAGCCTGGGTTTCAATTTCAACTTGGCCACTCACTAGATGTGAGACTTCTGGTAAGTTATCTACTTGTTCTAAATCTCATCATTCTCATTAAAAAAAAAATAGGCCTCTTATAAATGATTGTATGAGGATGGTGTGCATTTTAGTACGTGGCACATAATAAAAAAGACTTCGATAAGGATTTAGAAAAAGAAATATACTTTGTGTATTTATACATTTTACATGAAAGGAAGGCTACAGATTCTGGTTGCTCACTAGTTGATCACTTTCTGATATACGGAATAAGAATATAAGAATAAATTACAAGAATAAAATAATAAAGAATAAAAAGATACTCTTAGAACTATTTCTATTAATACAAATAGTAGGCTACACCAATTTTATTATATAAAATATAAAGCTTTTTGTAGTGTATTTCTTCACTGTTAAACACAGAACTGTATTAGCACTCTAAAAGTGTCAAAACTAATGGTCTCTGTTTTGTTTGGAAAACTTTAACCATGATGCTCTATTGGCTAGATTTTGCTATCCTCTTAGGTCAAAATTAGTTGACTTTTAAAATAATGCAATATGATAATGTTATCTATAAACCATAATTATCTTAATAGAAAATCTTCAGCTTTGTTTGGTGGCTAAAATGTTACCAGATATATACTCTGCAAGATGATTAGTTTCTTTTTTGATAATTTAATTGGGGATGTTTGAGAGTATTTTTATCTCTAAGATTCTAATTTTTTGAAGGATAAACTGCTCCTATTTAGGCCCATCCCAGCCCCTGAGGAATATTCATTTTGCAAAGATGCTAAACCATGTCAGAATCATCTCCTTTAGGAATATTGGGGCTCTCATCTTATCCCAAGACATGCCATGGTGACTACATGGCAGAAATCACAGCCTTTACCTGTATAAACAGAAAATGTAACCCCATCCCTGGACATAGCAAACATAGCAAACAATACAATATTATAATATAGTGGATAAAAGACAAAGGGAAGAGGAGAATGAAAATAGAAAAAACAAAGATGTCCATGTATGCACACACCACACACACCCACACCCTCCCCCCCATACACACACATACACGAAGAGAATAAATAGAAGATGAACACAGGAATAGTAGAGCATATAAACAGGCACTGATATTTGAAATATACTGTTTAAATATTAGGCATACTTGACATGACATTTCTCTTTTCACTATTTTTATTTTCTTCTAAGGAACGTATTACATTTAAAGAAAAACTGCTTTGGAGATCTTCAAGCTCAATAACTCACCAGATCCCATCTCTAAGACAGGATCTGAACACCAGGCATCCTGGAAGACTTGACTGGATGTGTAAACAGTATATCCTTTATCTATCTATCTCTCTCTCTCTCTCTCTCTCTCTCTCTCTGTCGCTTGCTCACCTTACTCTCTCTTTCTTTCTTTCTTTCTTTCTTTCTTTCAAGCTGGGGTCTTGGTCTCCTTTTATTGATCAGGGATCTTATGGCAAAGGTGTGGCCTTTCTACCTTTAAGGCGCAGTGTCGGGAAGGCACAAATGTGAGTCCTTGTAAACTAAACTAAGGGTGTCCTCTGAGCATGTCTGGTTCATTTTATTTTTAAAGAAGTATCAGCTGGAAAGTGTACAATGAGGTTTGATTCTTGGCTATCATTATACAACCTGACTCCCAGTTAAAAGGAAAAATACCCAGCTTTAATATTTTTTCCAAGACATAATTCTTTTAATTGTTATGCTTTAAGTTCTGGGTACATGTCCAGAATGTGTATGTTTGTTACATAGGTATACACGTGCCATGGTGGTTTGCTGCATCCATCACCCCATCATCTACATTAGGTATTTCTCCTAATGCTATCCCTCCCCCATCCTCCCAGTCTCTGCTACACTTTTCCTAGCCCCCCTCCCCCTGACAGGCCCTAGTGTATGATGTTCTCTTCCCTGTGTCCATGTGTTCTCTTTGTTCAGCACCCATTTGCGAGTGAAGATGAGACTGGGTTCTGGGTCACTGGTGAGGCGCAGCTCCCAAATAGGATGTGTTCTTCCAGGTTCTTGGTCCCTCACTTACCCAAGAATGGGCGAGAAGACCCCTCCAGGCATGGTGGGCTTGTAAGTAAATGTCGGACCCCAAAGAGTTTTGCAGAAAGTGATTCATTTAGGCAGAGAGAGAAAAAGGAGAAAGAAATAGAGAACAGCTCCCATGTTGTCATGGAAGGGGATCCAGAAATGGAGTCTGTCCAGATGTGGGAGAAGGGGACTTTTAACCTATGTGTTATTCCCACCCTATTCATTTTCTGTCCTATGAAAGAGTTCCTTTAAACTTCTGCTAGAGTGATTGATCTTTCTATCTTCCTCTGTGTGCAAAAGTTAAAGACTTCAAGCTCTTGGATGGAGATGAGGATGGCGGCAGGTTGGGCATGTTACTGGGAAGTTCTTGCCTTTGAAACTATGCCCCCTTGTGGATCCGGGAAGAGAATACATTCCCTCAGTCCCCCTTCTTTTTTTTTTTTTTTTTTGAGACGGAGTTTCGCTTTTGTTACCCAGGCTGGAGTGCAATGGCGCGATCTCGGCTCACCGCAACCTCCGCCTCCTGGGTTCAGGCAATTCTCCTGCCTCAGCCTCCTGAGTAGCTGGGATTACAGGCACGCGCCACCACGCCCAGCTAATTTTTTGTAGTTTTAGTAGAGACGGGGTTTCACCATGTTTACCAGGATGGTCTTGATCTCTTGACCTCGTGATCCACCCGCCTTGGCCTCCCAAAGTGCTGGGATTACAGGCGTGAGCCACCGCGCCTAGCCCTCAGTCCCCCTTCTGAACAGGAAAGTCCAACTGCTGTTGTGACATGGTTGTCGTTCACTCTTTAGCTACTTCCTGCTGAAATGGGGTGTAGAAGGGGCCCTGCAGTTGAGATTTCTCTCAGAGGGGAGTCTTTCAGGGGATCCTGAGGTCTATGATAGAGCTCATGAGCCAAGAACATCTGGGGTTCCCATTGCAGGATTATTTGTGGCCTTATGATTCTAGAGGAAAAGAATGTGACAAAGAGGTTAAAGATGAAAAGCCCAGAGGCCAAAAAATATAGAATGGTCATAAACAGGCCTAGAAGAGTATATAGCCAGAAGGGCTAGTTGTTAAACAAGCTCCACAGTACTACTACTTGAAGGTCTTTAGCCCTGTGTTCAACTGATTCCTTAGTTCTTTAACTTCGTGTAAAACAACACTTAATTGGTTTACAAAGTAGCAGCACCTCTTCCTAGAAAGAGACAGGTTCCCTCTCTCTCTGTCATTAGCAGATTTAGGGCCCTTCTACTTTGAAGAGATATGGCAGCTAAAGAGTTAAGCTGTTTTGCAGAGTGAGCTGCCTTTGCTGAGAGAATAAGCAGCCTTTTTATGTTACTAATTAACTCCTAAGATAGCTTATAGTACCTGAATAGAGGTAGTCACTTTTCTAATGCCAGCACCAAGTTTTCCTATTTTTTGACTCCCCCACCCCAATGAAAGGAATAATTGGAGTTTCAGAGAGAGCAAAGAGTTATAGTCCTTTTAATGCCAGGATGTAAATTAGATTCATGAGTGGTTACTTTTCTAGGTATCTTTTCTGAAGAGCATATGTAGATCCTCTAACGGCTTGCAGGTGTATGAAGGGTCATCTCCTGGAACTTCAGGCTGTGGAGAGGAGGGTCTATGGCTTTCTTCAGGAGGTGTCCAAGGCTTCAGATGAGTGTGACGAATCCATGAGTCAATTCCCACCATCTTAACTGCTGTTGGGGTAGACAGAGTAACTGAAATTTGTCCTTCCCAAGATGGGCTAGAGAGGGAGAGTCTGAGGGAAAAGACTTAACAAACACCAAGCCTCCAGGGCAGAATAAATCTTTCCCTTTTTCCCTAGGGTATCCTTCAGATAAAGTTTTAAGAGCCTGTTGATACTTAGCCAAGGAGGTTATATCTTTTATTAGATCTGCTGCTTCCTTGTCTAATACAAGATCATGGGTAAGAAAGGGCCGTCCATAAAGCATCTCCTAGGGGCTGAGAGAAATATCAGGAGGCTGCTTGTCCTAGGACTCCTCGCACAGTTACAGACTTGGAGGACAACTGTTCAGGACAGAAGAGTAATACTGAGAAGGCTGTGTCAGTGTCTAGGAGGAGGTTAACTTCCTCGACCTTTATGGTCAGCTTTACCCGGGGCTCTGTGAGGGTAATGGCTTGTGCTGGCACTTGCCCAGGGCACCCTCAGACCTGCCATTGGGTTATCTGCTTAGACATCCCAGGACCTAGGAAACTTCATCTCCTGGGACAGTGTGCTTTCCAGTGATCCCCTTGGCACAGTGGGCAAGGATGAGGTGGTGCATTCCTCTGGGGACAATTTCTTATAAAATGCCCCTTCAGACTGCACTGGTAACAAACTCTGCCAGACTTGTGGCTAACCCATGCCTTTCCCTCATTTGAGCCTCTGGGGTCTGCTTGCCTGAGGGCATGACTAAGCCTGTGGCTTTTCTCTGGTGTCTCCTATTCCTTTCATCCTGTTCCTCCTGGTCTCTATTATAAGACACAGAGGTTTCCAGGTTCAGTAATGATTCTCGACTCTGTTCTGGCCCCAAGGCCAGCTTCTGGAGCTTCCTCCTAATATCTGCTGCTGACTACATCATAAACTTGTCTTTTAGTATTAAGTGACCCTGGATGGAGTCTGGTGACAGGGAAGTATACTTTCTTAAGGCCTCCCGCAATCACTCAAGCAAAGCTATTGGGTTTTCTTCCTTTCCCTGAGTTAGAGTGGATAGCATTGCATAGTTCGTGGGCTTCTTTCTAGTTTGCCTTAATCCTTCAAGTATGCAGGTCAAGAAATGCCTGTGCTCTAGTCCCTTGTTCTCAGTCAGGATCCCAGCAGGGGTCTGTGCTAAGTCCCCCTTAATTTGCTTTAAGTCAGAAAGTGAGAAGAGGTTGTACACCATGGTCGGGCCAAATTCTCCTCCTGCCTGTAGGGGGCAGAGTCTGGGAATGCTAGTAGCCTTGGCCATTTCAGCTCTTCTTTGCTCTTGTTGGGGTTTGGGGGGTGAGGAGCCCTGGTTGGCATTGGTGGAGGTAGAAGCCACAGGGAGCCCCAAATGTGGAGGTTGTCCTGAGGAGGACTGAGTAAGGTTTGGGGAACAGGCCTGACAGAGCTTAAGCTTATTCCTTAGAGAAAAGAAAAGTTGCACATAGGGGACTGCAAACCATTTACCCTTGCTTTTACAAAACAGGTTTAATTGTAGAATAGTGTCACAATCTATACTTCCCTTAGGAGGCCAGGCTTTTCCACTCAATGGGGTATTTCATCCACACTGTTTGGCAGAGAAAAATGAGCGGCTGCTGCTTCAAAGACTGTGTATCAAATTGGTCCCAGTTTCCCAGGATACATTTTAATGGTGACTTTATTTTGGGAAGAGTAGCACCCATCTGAAGTCAAACACAAGGGATGCCTGCATCTCTGGTTATTAATTGCAGTCGCTTGATCTGAGGCATCCCTCAGATAGGGTACAGGATCTGGGGCATCCCCCAGTCAGTACCTTGTAATTTCTGTATGCCCAAGATGCACGATTGTCCTTGGGCCTCCCATGTGCTGGGTTTAATCACGCTACCAGCACCATGGGTACTCACGCTGACTGTCTGCATGCCTTTAGTGACCACTGTAGAAACGTGGACTGCTGGGGTGGGTGGTTGGGACCAGTCTGTCCCTGAACCAGGCCAGTGAGGTGTGGGAGGTGGGTACTAATATTCCCTGCAGAAGTCCAATTTACACAGACCTGATTATGAAACTGCCCCAGAAAGGTAAACTTCTAGGGAGGGGCCTTAGAGCACACAATTCAAAGAAGTGGAGGCCACGTGGCTGAGGCTGGAACAAAGCCCTCAGGACGTGTGCCTCTTCCCTAACCCCATTTTCCATGATAGGAATATGCCCTAGGGGTTGTGGGGCCTGCAGTTAACTATTTGGGCCTAGGACCTGGTTTGACTATGATCTTTTAGATGGAGAATTTCTGCCATAAGGAAGCTGATCCTAATCAAGGCAAATTGTACATTATTAGATTCTTGCACTATTTAATTGCATTGGGAAATGGATGGGTGAAATGAAACACAATGTCCCATAGCCTTCAGCTTCTGCATTCCCCTAAAGCTGTCCCCATTCAAGACTGATCCCACCAGGTATTTGAACCAGCAATGTTGCAGTTTCTGGCCCTATGACTTAACCACTATGCCAACAGACTGTTTCCTCCAAAAGCAGCCTGGGGAGCTTCCTTAAGCCTCCCCTGAATGAAAATGCACCAATGGGGAAGCCTGGCTGCCAATGGAGGCCAGGACCACCTGCGCATTGGGCCCCCTCCCTGCACTGCTGCCTCCAACCCAGAGACACTGGAGAGGCTTGCCTGGCTGTACACCAGGTTGTTGTGCTCCCATGGTCAGACACAGGCCCGGGTTTCGGACTGAGCCGCAGTCCCACAGTCCCAGTTTCTGGCTATGGCACACATGGAGCTGGGACCGCAAACCATGGAGCCTGCCTGCAGTGCCGGTGACTGCAACCACAGTGCACACCCAGAGATACAGCAGATGGGTCAAAGAGCAGGCAGAGTGAGAGAGAGGAGTGAGAAAGCTGGGCGTAGCATCCGTTTTAATTTGGGTGGGGATTCCTGCAGACACCTCCAAAACCCCTGCGGTCCCACATAGGTCTGGCTGGCTCTGCGCCCTGCACTTTCTCCTTAAAAGCGATAGGACAGACTTTAGCAAGTGAACGGCATCTGATTTAACTTACCACTTCAACATTTTCACCTCCTGGCTGGCTCACCAAAGATAAGACTGGGTTCTGGGACACCGGGGAGCTCAGCTCCCCCATAGCATGTGTTTTTCTAGGTTCTTGGTCCCTCACACAAGTATGGGGGAGAGGACCCTTCCAGATGCAGTGGCTGTTTAAGTAAATATCGGACCCCAAAGCGTTTTACAGAAAGTGATTTATTTAGGTAGAGTAAAAGGAGAAAAATAGAGAGCAGCTCCCATGATTTCATGGAAGGGGATCCTGAAATGAAGTCCACCCAGATGTGGGAGAAGGGACTTTTAACCTTTGTGTTATTCCCACCCTATTCAAGTTTTCTATTCTATGAAAGGAGTTCCCTTCAACTTTCGCTAGAGTGATTGATCTTTTTACCTTCCTGCACGCATGAAAGTTAAAGACCTTTAAGCTGCCAGATGGAGATGCGGAAGAAGGCAGGTTGGGCATGTGGCTGGGAAGTTCTTGCCTTTGAAAGTACGCCCCCTTGTGGACCCAGGAAGAGAGAATATATCCCCTTAAAAACATGAGGTGTTTGATTTTCTGTTCTTGTATCAGTTTGCTGAGAAGGATGATTTCCAGCTTTATTTATGTCCCTACAAAGGACATGAACTCATCCTTTTTTATGGCTGCATAGTATTCCATGGTGTATATGTGCCACATTTGCTTTATCCATTCTGTCATTGATGGACATTTGGGTTGGTTCCAAGTCTTTGCTATTGTGAGCAGTGCCAAAGTAAACATACATGTGTACGTGTCTTTCTATTAGAATAATTTATAATCCTTTGGGTATATACCCAGTAATGGAATTGCTGGCTTAAATGGTATGTCTAGTTCTAGATCCTTAAGAAATCTTCACACAGTGCATCCTTTTTTTAGAGTAGTGGTGTGCAGACAGCTGTGGGTGATATGCAGGGAGCCTTCCCTCAGAAGTAGGTGAAGCTATCTAGAGTTTCCACTGGACACTTCTTGTAATGAGGTCATGCAGATGAGTGATTCCAGATGTGAAGCCACTGGATAGAGAGGGTAGAGACCTCAGGAAAGTTGAAATACAAAGCTAGATGTGGAGGATAGCGCCTGAAGGAATGTCCTGTGACTGAAGAAAATAGTTAAAATGGCTTCTGTAGGAGCACCCTCATCTCAAATAGGACCAGGAAGGAGCAACAGCAAGTTCTGGTCTGGGTTTGGAAAATGTCCACAAGATGCTACAAACGTGCCAGTACAAACTGTCCTTTCTGTCTCCTTGTTCCTATGAGTCCCATCCTTCTTGGAAGCAAAAGAGAGAAACTGATCCTTACTCTCAGGCTTCCTGTGCAGGATTGCTAACTTCTTTCAGCTCCCTTTTCCCTATGGCTTTTATAGGCTGCACCTGTAGTTTTGTCCTTGGGACACATTTGATTCAGAGTCCAATGAAGAACAAGGATTAGTGCGGTTTCACTGCATTCATATATAGGAGAATTCCTTCCATTCTAAATAATTCTATGTATGAGAAACCCATTTGTTGATTAGTTCTTAAAGTCAATTATCTCGAATAGCTTAATGTGGCTTAGAGCTTAATATCAACTCTAATTTGTTTTCTATATATATCATCTTTATTAATTTTATCTAGATGCTTTGATTCCTGTAGGAAAGGTAGCCTGTACATTTTGTAAGAAGCAGAGTTACATCTGATACTAGTGGTTTTGGGAATCAATTTTCAGCTTTTGCCTTCATGAAAAATTCCTAAGAAGCAGTTAGGGGGTATTATCTACATCTGGCACATCTGTCTTCTTAATGGCATTTTTGTCATGTGTTGCCTTACTGGAATACTTAGGAAATATGAACACCTGTAACTAAAATGCTTAGAAAAATACTTTTTGTAAAGGTCAGGTCAAATCCCTTCAAACGATATATATTTATATTAAAATTGTTTTTTTTTTAATTTTTTTTTTTTTTTTACTAAAAAACCTATGCCTATTACCCTTTCATTCTGTAATACACTTTTCAGCATTAAGGGAATTAAGAAAGTCTCTTAGAAAGTATAATGTTTATTTATATGTGTGTATATATATGTATTTAAATACATAAGTATTTGTATTTATATATATTTGTATAAATATACAAATATTAAATACATGTATTTATATTTAATATAGAATTTTTATTGGTTAAAACCAAGAATTTGTTTATATATGTATTATATATTAATATACAATTAATATAGCATTTTAAATACTTTTACATTTGCTATACATATATATAATTATCTGCTTTATTTAATATATATGTTTGTGTATGTGTAATTAAATAAGTTGTTAAAATAGGGCTTTGCCTATCAGCCAAAATACCAATGCAAAATGCTAAACTCCAAGCACAAACTTTCTATGGATAATTGCCTGTCAATTGTCCTCAAAGATTTGCAGTAACAGGAAGGCAAAACAGCTGTTGGATCAGTTATATAAGATTTGCTTTTTAAAATAATACAGAAGGAAGTGGGTGTAATCAGCCACCTTCCTCAAGACTGTTTATGAAGGTATTAGTTTCTAGATAACACTCAGAACCTCAGGACCCACACTGCACTCCCCAAGAAAGGCTTATACATATGCAAATGAAGCTGTATCAAGTAAACAGATTACACCTAAAGAAGTCTGGATGTGTACTGGGAGGATCATTTCACCTGAGCTAGGTGTGTCTAGTAGGATTTCAGGGTTATACAACAGACCATGGGACTGCTAAGTAAAACAGAAGACTCAGATAGGAACTCAGCTCTCATTCATCATGCCTCCTCCCCAGACTAACAAAGCCTGGTCCTAGTGAGCTACTGAACTTAAAGCTGCAGAACCAGAACAAGGGCTGGTTACCCAGAACTCCCTGGAAGTTACGTTCACAGATTTTAGACAAGCCATGCAGCTTATTCTTCAACCACCCCCAGGGCTATGCTAAGATTTGTTCTACTCTTTCCCTATCTTGATGTTTTACTCTTGAGTCTCAGTATTTGTTTTCCGGACTTTTTTGTGGGAATGATTCAGAGTGCTGTGCCTTAATAGGACTGAAAAAAAATGTAACATACTCCTTTTTTTCCCTCTGTCTCTTCACCATCAAAGGAAGTTTATCCAGCTACATCAGGTGATCTGGGGCTGATACAGTGAAAGGAATTGAGGCAGTCCTATCAGCATTGTTGGAGTTAAAGGGAAAAAACCCACACTGGAGGCATTTTTCCAAATGAAATAATTAATAACCATCCTAGTATTCTTCAAATCATCACCTAAATTCATCATTAGGCTAGTGTTGGCAGTTAAGACATTAACTGCTTAAAATAAATGATGAGTATGGACATATTTCCTAACTCAGATAACTTGAGCAAATATCTTGTAAATAACTGAGTACTTTTAGATAAATCTGAGACCTAAACTTTTAACAAAAATTTATAATGGTGTAGAGTTGAATAACTATGAAAGTAATCTTACTGATAACAACATGGGTATTTCTAGTTTTAGATGTGACTGGCAGCCTTTGTCCTTCAGTACAGCATCTCAGTGGGGGTAATAATAGCAGTTATTTCCAGAACAGCTTTCAGGCATGAATGTCTGCTTGCATTCCAAATATCATTCCTATCTGTGTGCATTCTCCCAGTTTGCTGATGTCGTCCTTGGACTCATCTCCCTTCCAAAGTAATTTCCTTTCATTTTTCAAACTCTGAATAACTCACATGGGTTGATTGTTCATTATCCATATCAAATAACTCAGTGAATTATTTGTCCTCTTCAACTGGAGTGAATCAAACTACAAGCCATGTGGAAAAAGGGAAGAAAAAATGAGACCCGTTGGCATGCACAGCTCTTCCTTTGTATGAATTTCATTTTAGGCATTCAATGTAAGCATTAAATAGGTCAAAGGCTGTTAATATATATTTTTTAATTCCCAGTTTTTTAAAATGTTTCTTGGTTTCTTTTTGTGTGTGTGTTATGAAAAGCAACTGAAGGACAACAGATATTCAGCGGATTTTCCCTTTTCTCTTTTGCAATGAGCTTTTTCAGAGCTGGCCTAAAGCAAAAGGAAAAAATAAAAGGAAGGTTCTCTCTTTATTAGGTTTCTAGACTTTACCAGTGCTTTCTGTGTGATTTTGATCAGTTGCAGTAAATTCTCTGAGTCTCAGGTTGGTTTGCTCATCTATAAAATAAACTAGATAAAATATTGCCTGTTCCTTAGGTTAGAAATTCCATTAATATTCCTTTGCACTGTTTCTCTGTGGTGGTAGCAATAAACAAAAGACATGAAGGGCTTGCATTTTGAGAGAACATAAGTAAATAAGTAAAGCATGTAGTTTATTCTATGGTAATAAGTCCTCATGAAAAATTAATTAGAAGAGAGAGGGAAGTGTGTGGAGCTGTGCAATGTTAAATGCCCACATCAGTGATGCCTTTGCTGATAATGTGATCAGGGGATATTTGAACAGTCTGAAGGAAGTGAGAAAGGAAACCATGGAGAATCCAGTGAGAACAACAAGTGCAAATACCCTAAAGGAATAAAAAAGGTGCCTGGAGTAGGCAGTAAAGGGAAGAATTGTAGATCATGTGGGACTTGTAATCCAGTTGGGATTTTGGATTTTATTACGAGTGAGATAGGAAGTTTTTTGATGAATTTGAGCAGAGAAGTGACTCTTTCTCTTTCCTCTTTCCTTTCCTTACTTCCACTGACAAAGATTGTGTATATTTATGGCACATGATATGTTTTGAAATATGTATACATTGTGAAATACTTAAATCAAGCTAATTAACGTATGCAACACTTCACAGTTATGAATATTTTGTGGTAAGAACACTTAAAATATATTTAATGATTTTCAAAAATATATTGCTAGTAATTGTAGTCACCATATTGTTTAATAGATGTCTTGGATCTCTTTCTCTAGTCTAACTGAAATTTTGTATCTTCTGAGCAGCATTTCCTCAGCCCTCACCCTCAAGTCTCTGGTAACCACCATTTCTACTCTCTTCTTCTATGAGTTCAACATTTTAAAATTTCACATATAAGTAAAATCATTCATACACTCCTCTTTAGTGATCCCACAGGATCTTTTTTCTTTTCTTTTTTTTAAATTCTGGGGTACATGGACAGAACATGCAGTATTGTTACATAGGTATACACATGCCATGATAGTTTGCTGTATTTATCCCCCTGTCATCTACATTAGGTATTTCTCCTAATGTTATCCCTCCCCCATCCCCCCATGCCCTGCTATCCCTACCTTAGCTCTCCCACCCCGCAACAGGCCGAAGTATGTGACCTTCCCCTCCTTGTGTCCATGTATTCTCATTGTTCAAAACCTACTTATGAGTGAGAATATGCGGTGTTTGGTTTTCTGTTCTTGTGTAAGTTTGCTGAGAAGGATGGTGTCCAGCTCCATCCATGTCCTGCAAAGGACATGAAATCATCTTTTTTATAGCTGCATAGTATTCCATGGTATATATTTGCCATATTTTCTTTATCCAGTCTATCATTGATGAGTGTTTGGGTTGGTTCCACGTCTTTGCTATTATAAACAGTGCCGCAAGGAGCATATGTGTGCATCTGTCTTTATAATGGAAGGATTTATAATCATTTGGATATACACCCAATAATGGGATTGCCGGATCTAGCTTCTATGTACTAAAGCCTAGGCCTCTCTTGTGAACACCACATTCATACATCCAACTGCAGTTGCAGTTGTGGTGATGAACAGACACTCCTGACTCCTTGTGACCAAAACTGAATGCCGTATTTTATTTGCAAGCCCAACTATCCTCACTCTTTCATATAAATTGATGGTAACTCATTTTTTTAGTTGCTCAGAGAAGACCTCAGAGTCAGCTTTGACTCCTTCTATTTATCATCTTCCCACATCTGTTAAGAAAACCTAGTTATTATGATCCCTTCTCACTACTATGATTGTCCAAGACATCCCTCTCTTTCAGCCAGTTTATTACAATAGCCTCATAAGTCATTCTACTTCTATTGTTAACCTTTCAGTCTATTTTTAATACAGCAGCCAGGGTAATTATTTTAAAATATGGTTCAAATTGTTTCACTTCTCTGCTTAAATCCTTACTGGCTGCCCATTTCACTTATAGTAAACATCAACATCTTTGGTAATTTCTTAGGACTTTCCTGTCTATTAGTTATAGCCTTTTGGGCCTCTTAGCTGCCTTTGGGCCTTTGTGCTGGCTGGCTATTTGCCCTACATGAAAAATTCTTTTCCTATTGACTTGCCTACTTTCTTCAAGGTGTTGCTCAAATGTCACCTTTTCAAAGAGGCACTTCCTTCTTCAAAAATCCATCTATTTACAATTACAGCTCTTCTTTGCATCCCTGGAAATCTTCATCTCCTTACTTGGCTCTCTGTATTTTGGGACTGTAGTGTTTATCACCCTCTAGCATACATAGAACTGATATATTAATTATTTTTATTGTTTTTCAGCCCCTGCTAGAATGTAAGCTCCATGAGAGTAAGGATCTTGTTCTGTTTTGCTCATTATGACATCCTAAGTTCCTAGGATGGTACCTGACAGATAGTAACCACTCAATAAGTATGTGTTGGATGAATAAATGGAGCAGGGATCCAGTTAGAAAAGAATACTGTCCATGAGTTCTTAGATGCCAAATTGACTGCATGAGAAGAAGCCAGGCTGTGTGATACTTGAAGAAAGGCCTCAGATGTGAGCTAAAAATTATCTGGAATGGATTGCCCACTCTTCCCCTTATTTCTTGAGTCACCTTTAGGAGATGTTAATCTATTTAATTTCAGTTTATTTCTGTTCAAATAAGAACAAGGATATCTAAATTGAGAATGTATAAATGTACCTAAGTTTGCTTATTTATTCATCAGCTGCAGGACATCTAAGTTGTTTTACCTTTTGTCGATTACACATAAAGATGCTGTAAAAGGTATATACAGATTTTTGTGTGTGCATAAGTTTTTATTACTTTAATACTTAGGAGTAGGATTGCTAGGCCATATGGTAGGTATATATTTTACTGAAATTGTTGGTTTTACTTTGGAAAACAATTTGACAATGTATAGCATTTTAGTTGCTCCCTATTCTCATTAGCACTTGGTATTGTCAACATTTTTTAGTCATTCTAATAGTTAGACAGTAATTTGTCATTGCATTTGAGTTTGTATTTCTTTAATGACTAATGTTGTTAAGCACCTTGTCATGTACTTACCTGCCAGATTTGTATATTTTTTGGTAAAGTATCTGTTAGCTTTTTTGTTCATTAACATAATTAAATTGTTTCAGGCGAGACATGCTGGCTCATGCCTGCAATCCCAGAGCATTGGGAGGCTGAGGTGTTTATGACTAATCTAGGCAACAAAGTGAGACCCCATCTGATATGGTTTGGCTGTGTGCCCACCAAAATCTTATTTTTAATTGTAGTTCCCATAATCCTTACGTGTCATGGGAGGGACCCAGTAGGAGGTAATTGAATCACAGGGCAGTTACCTCCATGCTGTTCTGGTGATACCAAGTGAATTCTTATCAGATCCAATGGTTTCATAAGGGACTTACCTCCCTCTTTGCTCTATACTCCATCTTGCTGCCTCCACATGCAGAAGAACATGTTTGCTTCCCCTTTTTCGATGATTGTAAGTTTCCTGAGGCTTCCCTAGCCCTGTGGAACTCTGAGTCAACGAAATCTTTTTCCTTTCTCAGTTACCCATTTTCAGGTATGTCTTTATCAGCAGCATGACAACAAACTAATACAGTAAATTGGTACTAGTAGAGTGAGGTGCTGCTGTAAAGATACCTGAAAATGTGGAAGTGACTTTGGAAATGGGTAATGGCAGAGGTTGGAACAGTTTGGAGGGCTCAGGAGAAGACAGCAAAATGTGGGGAAATTGGAAACTTCCTAGAGACTTGAAGGACTCAGAAGACAGGAAGATGTGGGAAAGTTTGTAACTTCCTAGACTTGTTGAATGGCTTTAACCAAAATGCTGATAGTGATATGGACAGTAAAGTCCAGGCTGAGGTGGTCTCAGAAGGAGAGGAGAAACTTTTTGGGAGCTGGAGTAAAGGTCACCCCTTCTATGCAAAGAAACTGGTGGCATTTTGCCCCTGTGCTAGAGATTTGTGGAACTTTGAATTTGAGGGATTAGGGTATCTGGTAGAAGAAATTTCTAGGTTGCAAAGCATTCAAGTGAAAGCAGACCATGAAAGTCTGGAAAATTTGCAGCCTGACAATGTGATAGAAAAGAAAATCCCATTTTCTGGGGAGAAATTCAAGCTGTCTGCAGAAATTTGCATAAGTCATGAGGAACCAAATGTTAATCACCAAGACAATGGGAAAAATGTCTCCAGGGCATGTCAGAGACCTTCACACTATCCCCTTCCATCACAGGCATGGAGGCCTAGGAGGTAAAAATGGTTTCGTGGGCTGGGCCCAGGGTCCCCTGCTCTGTGCAGCCTCTGAACATTGTGCCCAGTGTCCCAGATGCTTAA
This sequence comes from Cebus imitator, assembly GCF_001604975.1. Classification (NCBI taxonomy): domain Eukaryota; kingdom Metazoa; phylum Chordata; class Mammalia; order Primates; family Cebidae; genus Cebus; species Cebus imitator. The sequence continues at coordinate 409,610 of NW_016107874.1, read as the reverse complement.
GTTCCAGCTGTGGCTAAAAGGGACCAATTTGCAGCTCAGGCTGTTTGTTGCTTCAGAGGTTGCAAGCTCCAGGGCTTGGTGGCTTACCCATGGTATTGGGCTTGTGGGTACACAGAAGTCAAGAATTGAGGTTAGGGAACCTCCACCTAGATATCAGATGATGTATGAAAATGCCTGGACATCCAGCAGAAGTCTGCTGCAAGGTTGGAACCCTTGTGCAGAACCTCTGCTAGGGCAGTAGAAAAGGGGAGTGTTGAGTGGAAGCCCCATACAGAGTTCCCAATGAGGCACTTCCTAGTGGAGCTGTGACAAGAGACCCGCCATCCTGCAGACCTCAAAATGGTAGATCTACCAACAGCCTGCAGTGTGCACATGGAAAAGCCACAGACAATCAACATCAGTGTGTGAAAGCAGCCAGTGCTGGGGGAGCTGTACCCTGCAAAGCCACAGGGTGGAGTTGCCTAAGGCCATGGTAGCACATCTCTTGCATCAGCATGACTGGGATGTGAGACACAGAGTCAAAGGAGATTATTTTGGAACTTTAAGGTTTAATGACTGCCCTATAGGATTGTAGACTTGCACGGGGCCTGTAGTCTCTTTCTTTTGGCCTATTTCTCCCATTTGGAAAGGATGCATTTACTCAATGCTTGTACTCCCGTTGTATCTGGGAAGTAACTAACTTGCTTTTGATTTTACAGGCTTATAGATGGAAGGGACTTGCCTTGTCTCAGATGAGACTTTGGACCTAGACTTTTGGGTTAATACTGGAATGAGCTAAGACTTTGGGAGATTGTTGGAATGGCATAATTGAGTTTTGATATTTAAGGACATGAGATTTGGGAGGAGCCAGCGATGGAATGATATGGTTTGGCTGTGTCCCCACCAAAATCTCATCTTGAATTATAGTTCCCATAATTCCCATATGTCATGAGAGAGACCTAGGTGAAGGTGATTGAATCCTGTGTTGAAGTTACCTCCAAGTTGTTCTGGTGATAGTGAGTTTTTATGATATCTGATGGTTTTATAAGGGGTTTCTCACCCTGTTTGCTCGGCACTTCTGCTTGCTGCTGCCATGTGAAAAAGGATGTGTTTGCTTCCTCTTCCTCCATCATTGTAAGTTTCCTTAGGCCTCCTCAGCCATGTTGAATTGTGAGTCAGTTAAACTTCTTTCCTTTATAAATTACCAAGTCTTGGGTATGTCTTTATTGGCAGCAGGAGAACAGACTAATCTCTACAAAAAATAAAAGGAAAAAGATTGGGTTGCTTCTTTTATTAAGTTTTAAAAATTTTAATGTATGCTCTGAACACAAGACTTTGGTTAAAAATGTGATTTGAAAATATTTTCTCCCAGTCTGTGACTTGTCTTTGCATTTGTTTAACAGAATTCCTAAAGCAAAAGCTTAATTTTGATTAAGTCCAATTTATTGATTTGTTTCTTCGGGGTTTATACTTTTGGTGCTATACCTAATCTTTGCCTATCCTAATGTTAAAATATTTTTATTTTCTTCTAGCGATTTTATGGTTTGTGTTTTCATTAATTCACTTGCAGTTTTTCCAGCACCATTTGCTTAAGAGGCTCACCTTTCTGCATTGGATTGTCTTGATACTTTTGTAAAAGTGATATGTTTAAAATAAATAAATTCTGCTGTGTGGGCCTTAATTTATCATTATTTTCTCTCTCTTTTTTCATGAAATAAGCAAAATAAAATTAGGATCGAGAAACTGTTGGAGTTTGAGAAGAAAAGATATGTAAACTTATTAATAATATACATTATTAATGACTGTTATTAACCAGGAACTATTTAAATTTCTAAGAAAGCATTTGTATGCAAAACATACAAAACCCCTGCCTTATAAAATATGTTGAAATATACATGTAGTAAATGTGTGATCAAAGTAAAAGAAAATACTGAAATTACAACCAACACTAAATTCTCACTTGGGAATAGTGGTTATGAATTTGAATTGAATGCAATCAACAAAATTTTGTATCTATTGTGTAGTTTTACTCAGCTATTTATATGTCAGTGCATACTGTAGACTGGACAGAGATTTGAGTCAATCAAGTTAGGGATTATGACAAAAAAGTGTTGTATAGGGAGATTGTGACAAGGGGTTTTGTAGGGTGTATAGGATACTCATTATAATGAATGGCTTTTTAAATCTTAGCAAAGTAAGATTGGAGAAGATGAGATAAGTGAAGGCAGAGACAGAGAGGTGGTATTAATTCATTGGAAATGCTGGTAGGTCAAAAGATAACTGAGGAGGGAGTATAAGTAATGAGATGGAAAGATAGAAGGTGATGTTGGGTGAATAAGATCCTAGAAATTAAAATTAGGGATGGTGAGAGAGATCAAGTCACTGATAATGACAGGGTATGACTTAGTGAGTTATTTGCTTATCTGACACAGAGGAGGGCAGGTATAACAGGGGTGAGGAAGACAAGGAATTAAGAGGCCAAGATTTGGGAAGAGTCAGTAAAATATTGCAATGTTAGTGAGTACTTAGATCATAAAAATCATTATAAGCATATATAAGTGGGCAAGATAGTAAGCCAGGTACTGCAATCTTTCAGGAATGAGGTGAGATTGAGTGGTCTGGATATCTGTAGATGGCTGTGTCTGACATGGGTGTATTCGTTTCCTATTGCTGCTATAAAAAATGATTACCAACTTGTAATTCTGGAAATAAGAATTCCAAAATTACTTTCACCGAGTTAATGCCTAGATGCAAGCAGGTCTGGTTACTCTGGAGGCTCTGAGGGGAAGATTTCTTTTCTTTTCTTAATATATGTGATTACAGTTAGGATATACCTGACAAGAATAATTCATGGTACTCTCCCTATCTCAAGATTCTCAACTTAATCACATCTACAAAGTCTTTGTCATACAAGATAATCTTGTTCTAAGAATTAGGACCTGGATCTTTTTAGGGGTCAATATTAAGTTTAGCACATGATGTTATAGTCTGAATGAGCTTCAAAGGAGGAATTTGATAGTCTAGAAGCAGCAATGAAGGGCAGGGAGGACACTCATTCCTACTCCATAAAAGGCAAGAAGAGAAAACAGGCTCCAAAGAGGGATTGAAGAAAAGCAGTGGCATGAGTGAACAGTCAGTTTTCCATTGGAGCAAGGTAGTGAGAACTTTTTGGAAAAAGGGGATAAAGATAGATATTTTTCTGATTATGTACCTTGAACTCTGGGTATAAAGAAAGTGCAGAGAAGAGGGGTGTAAAAATTGGAACAGATTTGGAGATACGATCTACTTTCTGTGTTATATTATTGGAAACTATGAAGCCAGTATAACATTTTTTCCTTATTTGTGACTTAGTTGTTTCATCTGAATGTGCCTAGTTTCCCCGTTTTCTTAGAGTCCAATAGTAGCATATCCAAATTACTTTTTATGCAGATTTGGAACCAGTTTTTATATTTTTAGTGTCATGTTCAATTCATTTCCAAAAATACCTCATTTTACCAATTCCTCAGGTATTTAGGGATTTATGTTTAAATGAAATTACTTCTTGAACTTTTTATACTTCTAATTTAAGATTCAGCTTTTTCAATATGCTAAGGTACCATTTTTTTTTATCTGTCATGTACTTCTTAATTATTGTTCTGGTTTTTAATTGTGATTGTTTTAATGAGTTTATGTCTTAAAAGACTTCACTAAAGTTTCAATCAAGTTTTAAGAAAGTGTTAAAATAATGCATGTGTTCAGCAATCTTTATCTGAAATTCAATAGGCTATGTTAGTTTGCTTTTTAAAATTCATATTAGAAGGAGATTTGGATTCTTAATATCTATCTGCTTTTTTATCTGTAGAGTCTGTGATATTTGGTCAATTGTCATGAACGACATTGTCAGTTTGAAGAAAAGCAGTGGCATTAGTGAACAGTCAGTTTTCCATTGGAGCAAGGTAGTGAGAACTTTTTGGAAAAAGGGGATAAAGATAGATATTTTTCTGATTATGTACCTTGAACTCTGGGTACAGTCAGACAAAATGGCATAGTGGAACTTTCTTTCTTTCTTTTTTTTTTTAATGAGATTTTGTGTGTACCAGAACTGAGTTATATTTAAATATACTCCAATAAGATGTTGTCTGAGGGTTAACATAAAAATATAAATTATTAGCGAATTTACTGAAAAAAGCCCACTTAAAGTTGTCTTTTAAATTAACTTAAAACATCAGAGCAAGCTACATTTACTGCACATATTAATAAGTTTAGATACTGAACTTTTGATTTTATTAAAAAATGCTCTCTTCTGGTTAGCACTAAAACGTCTCTCTCTTAATCATACGTGTTATAAATTTATTTGATATGTTCAATATTGTGTAAAACATCTTCCATTTATATTTTAAAGGATGGTGGATTGAATTTTGAGAAAAATGTTCTTGAGAAAATATTTTTGTCTTCTAAAACACTGACTTATGTTTGTTTAGCAACAATTTTTTGCATTATTTATTGTTTCTATTTAGCTCTAGATTCATATTATGCTGTTTCATGTGGAAAAAATATCCTGAACAAATAAGGCCCATTTCCTTTTTCGTTTTACATTCCTGTGTTGAGTTTACCTGGCCTTAATGTGATGGTGCACCATGGAGTAGAGTGCTAAGATAAGTACCCAGATCATATTTCCAGATTCAGTGACTCTATTTTGTGATTATTTCATTTTAAGATATTTGTGCCCTGGTTCTCTTATATAGTTTCTTCAATTATTCGTATTCATAGATACCCATGTGTCACTATCTACATATTTTCTATCATTTAATAATTTATGTATTCCAGTTTTAGAATTGGCCCATTTTAGAATGAAAGATTAAATGCTTCTGCAACAGCTAAAATTCTCAGTTTTCTTCCTTAAAATCTATTAGATAATGGGATAAAATGAATTCACATAGTTAAACACAAATTCGATTTGAGGAAAGCTTATGTAGAAAAACACATGCAAATTTTGTAGTTACTTTTTAGAAAGAATCAGAGTTTTATTAAGTTTAGAAAGGATTAAGTATTATTGAAAAACCTTTAAGATAAAGTGCTAAATTAAGGATAAGTGATTATGTGCATGCAAAGGTCACAGAGGGGATAAATTAATGATTCCTTTTATATTTACTGCAAGAACAAAGTTCTCTTTAGAATGCCATTTATGTACTTAGAACAAATAATAAAAGTCACTGTTTTGTAAGACAGAGTCCATATTTGGAATTCATTGTTTGGTTGTCCTTGAGAAACATTTTTCATTTAGCTTCTAAAAAAAAATCAGATTACATTTGTTTAGCAACAACTTTTTGCATTATTTAGTGTTGTTTCTATTTAGCTGTAGATATACATGATCCTGTTGCATGTGGAAAAAATATTCTGAACAAATAAGGTCCATGTCCAGGAGAACCTGAGATTTATTTTTATAAATATTAAGTTAGAAACAATTAAACTTCATGATTCTGTATATAACTTAATCTCTTCATAGTCCGGAAAGAAACTGCTTCTTCAAGGCCAGCATCGGGCATTTAGTCAAGTGCTTTGTGGAGGATTTCCTCCTGAAACATAGGGATTAGGGTACCAAGTAGAGCTGTTGTCTCATGTTTTATAATAAATTTACTTCTACGAAAAATAATTTTGAGCTCTAGACTCAAACATTTGTGATGGTTGTACCTGCAATGTGGAGGAATAGATATTAATAACAGCATATCCAAATTGACTTGAACTCCCTCATTAATACCAGCATTCTTTTTAAAATATTTATTACTGTTATTATGTTATTTGTAGCTCATATGCACATAGTTTTAACCTATTATGGGCACTCAGTCGATTTCATTACAATAATCTATGGACCTGGAATTCTACAAGTTTCCATGTTTCTGCAGTTAACCTAATAAGGAATTTGAATCAGTGAATTATCTAGTATTTGCTTAGTATTCCCTTGTGTGTACAGTATTCTACTTGATTCTGTAGAAGGAAACAATCCAACTGAGAAATATATTTTTTTAAAAGAAAAAATTAAAATTTGCAAGACATGACAAACTATGTGATTATGACTCAAAAAGCTAAGACATGTAGAGAAGGGGGAGATGAGATAAGCATATGAGGGGAAAAGTAGAGAGCCATCAAGGGAATGTTGGAAATCTGAATAGCTAACACTGAAAAAGGTACAGGACCAAAAAGGAAGGTGTTTCAGGAGGGGAGAAGAAATGTAACAAGGGGATTATCAGAAATTGAGCATAGTGGGTATAGGGTGCGTCATTATCAGGCACTCAGACGAAGAAAACTGAACAAAATAAAAATTTTAACCCCATGTTTATTACAGCACACAAGATTACACAGGAAAGCCATCATATAGAATGTCAGACACACTGAACGCCACTGCCATTGCCCCAGCCCACCCACCAATAAGTGCCAGATGATGCCCCATGATGCCAACATAAGAAAGCTGCGTCTTCAGCTTTGCTGCTATTGGAATTGTTACTATAGTTATTTAACATTTCGCAGTGATTCCTATGGAAAGACCATGGTGTGCTTTGGCTCTTAGCTAGCGGTTAGCTGAAAAATGGCCTCCAAAGACAATCGCATCTTAATCCCTGGAAACTGTGAATGTTACTTTGTATGGGAAGATTGACTTTGTTGTGATTAAATTAAGCATCTTGAGAAGGAAAGTTTATACTGGATTATCTGGGTAGGCCATACATAGAATCATAAGTGACCTTAGGAAAAGGAATCGGAAGTAGATTTGATAGCAGAAGAAAAGAGACACTGTGGTGAGTGAAGCAGCAATTTAAGTAATTTGGCCACAGGTAAGATCAGCAGGTACCGAAAAGGAGGAGGGAAGGGTCAGATGATACCTGACACCTTCAGAGGGAATTGGGGTTTTGACACCTTGATTTTAGACTCATAAGACATTTTAGACTTCAGACTTCCAGAAATGTAGGAAAATTTGTGAGTCATATTATCAGTATCTCAAAGATAAATTCTTGAATTTTTTTTACACTACAGCTTCTCCTCAGTGACATTTGCAAACAATATTGTGTTTGGAGATAGCAGAAATACGGCTTGTATGTGACAGTGGTATTCTCCACACAAGCAAAGATTTACTGTTGTACAATGTATAAAACTGGAAAGTTTGTTTCATAATCTACAGAGCTGATATCATGTATTTAGATGGGTCTATTATGTTCCTGTAATTTCAGCTTTTTCCTCTCTGGAAATTTAGAATATAAATTTTGCTACGTCTTTGCCATACCCAGAATCAGTCCCAAATTCGTGGAGTTGGAGCTCAGGAACTCATTCCTTTTATTCCAACTTGATATATGATCTTAGACAAGGTTGTGGACAAGGTTATTCTTCCTTTTGAATAATTTCTCAAATTGTTTCCAGGAAGTTTTTAATTACTCAGATAGACTTCTGAAAAGTCCTTTGCAATAGATTGCCAGGCATTTCTGGACATGTGTGATTTCTAATGTGGTCTTCGCAAATCTTACCAGCCGTGTTACTATTGTTAAGAATGGTAGTCATATAATGAAAGACTTTAGGCTGAATAGGTTGATCTTCATGATGTAAATGAAAAATTTTAATGTGCATATGGGATGAATAATTGCTGAATTAAATAATCAGCACTGATATTTAGGACTGGAGGTAGTGAAGAAGTCTGGGGAATTATTGATATGTTTGTTGAAATTGCTGTGAAGATGGCAGAGAACTTTGCAATGATGCCCGTGAGTTGGGTAATAAACTCAGCTAAGAAGGTGGAAATATATCTGTGGGGTTATAGACAGATAAAATGATGACCAAAATGTAGGAGAATTGCAGACTGTGGATTAATAGTCTGCAGTGGTAATAGTGGCTTACTAAATGGAGTAAGCATTAGGAGAATCTGTAGCAGGGCCGTGGATCATCAAGTCCTAAATTCAGTACATTTAAAGAGATAAACAGAAATAAAAACAGTCTAGAGAAAAAGAAGCATTTATCAAAAGAGGTGAAGGAATAGCACCCAGAACATTGAGGATGGGAACTATTGGTAAGGCCTTAGGGAGAAAAGTTGTAGAGAAAACTAGGCAAGAATGTGATGAGTGGGAAAATGTGCACTGAGTTATTAATGGCAAGATGTTAGTGTTCATGGGAGGAAAACAAGAGTTCGCAAGTATTTGAGTTCAGATGATGAGATGGTTATTTGTGGACTGGGACCACAACAATTCAGAGAAAACAGGCCAGTTTCCTGAAAGATAGTATAAACTCTGTGTGTGGCTGCTTGAATAGTAAGACTCCTGGGTGCATGGTGACATACTTACAGGATCACAAGAGGGTCCTGCTCTTCGATGCCTATGTGGAGGTGTACGTTTGTGTTCATAAGCAGGAGAATTCCATCATGTCCAGAGGATAGGTTTTCTACAGAAAGATAATTACTTCTCAGAAACTTTCTCTTTGCCTTTGTATATGAAATTATGCTTAAGAATTTAATTTCTAACATCATTTCTTGTTTCCTCCATGAGTAAGCCTTCCTGTTATGAATTCAGTTATGATTGAAAAATATGGTGTAGACTATCTTTTAATACATGCCATATTGATCTAATTCATTATAATAATTTGTTACTGAAATTGAAATGTTCTAGTGAACAAAAAAATGTTAGCCCTAGCTTTTCCACTACAGCAGCTATGATTCTGGACTCCAAAACATATATTGAACTCTCAGGTTGGAAATACATATCTTCTTTATTTTTTTTTAAGTAAAAATTTGTGTGCTTATAAAAGCCCCAATTCTAGTGCAGAAGTATGCCCTGCTGTGATCCAATTCCGCACTCACATTAAACCTAGGTACGTCCTAAATCGTTACAAGGCTTTCCCAGTCACCCTTGTCAAAAGCAAAAAGCATATACATTACAGTGCTGATGGTCAATATTCCATCAGAGTGAGTATAAATGCCCAGCCCTCCCTCTACCTTGCATCAGTTACCTGTGCTTGGATCTTTAATTTGAATGGCTCACAATCACTAATGACTGAGTTCTGAAATAATCTTTATGTGCAAACTCCAAAATATAAAATTATACAATAAAATTATAAAACACTCCCAAATGTATTTCTATTCCTCCTATAAGATCACCAAGACTATAGTCTAAAAGAGTAAAATGATAATATATAATATAATGAAATTATAACCATATTACTATTAATACTGTATTAGTAACACATTAGTATTAATATATTCATAGTAAATGTATTTACTAAATCAGAAAAATGTCCAGAAACATGTTTTATAAGTTTTTTAGATGATAGCAGCAAAGTGACCAATGATTTTATGAGAAATTATTTAGTTACTAAAGTGAAAATTTGTATATTGCGCTTATTTTGTACATATTTTAGTAACTGCTAGAAAAATATACTCATTTTTTTGTTTTATGACATGTTTCTACTTAAAAAATGTAGTACCAACTTTTATTTGCTTGTTAAAATACTAAATATTTGTTATAAGTTCCCAGATGGTTAAATTATTTCTTTATCCAAGTATTTGTTATACATTAAAATGCAGTAGATCTCTACATATTGTTCTCTGTGAATCTGCATTAGAGGGAAAATTATTGCATAAAATTATAGAAGAATTATTAAACTTGATATAGTAATCCACAAAAATGGAGTGTATGAACTTTCATCTTTTTTCTAATTATTTTATTAGGTGCTGTAGGTACTAAGTCTTCATTTCTCAAAACGTAATCATCTTACCTGTGTAAACCAGTAATTTTTTTTTTTTTTTTACGTAAGGCCAACCACATGATATATTTTGATTGTGCACTACATATGGAGTCTTTTACATAGACTTATCCAGGTTAATAAAATAGTGTCCACAAAACCCTTTTGTTTCTACCTCTCAGTTTGTACTTAGAATAACTGAATAGTGTCTATTGACCCACTATGAACTAAATTGAATCACATCGAAATTTTACTTGTGGATGCCCTAACTCCCAATGTGATTACATTTGAAGATAGGTTCTTCAGGAGGCAATTAAGGTTAAATTAGGCTATAACGGTGGGGCCCTAAGAGAATTGATGGCTTAATAAGAAGAGAAGGTTGCTCTCTCTCTTCTCTGTCTCTGCCCTTGCTCAGAGAGAATACCATATGTGGACTGCCACAAGGCGACCATCTGTCAGCCAGGAAAAGAGCACTCACCAGATATTAAACCCCACTGGACCTTGATGGGGGAATTTCCAGCCTCCAGAACTGGAAAACCTAAATTTATGTTGTTTAAATCACCTAGCCCGTGGTATTTAATTACAGTAGCTTGAGAAGACAGATACTTGACCTATGCCCAATAGTACCAAGATTTGGTAGTCTAAAGGTTGTGATTTGTATCATAGTAAGACAAACTGAAATAAAACTGACAGTGCAAGTGGTCTTTGAAATTTGAAAGCTCCGAACAATTTAGATTATTGATTTTATTACCAATTTTTATGTCTGATTTATATTTAAGTGATGAATTTAAATAAATTTTTATTATACTTACTGCAAAAAATACATATAATAGTACAGGTATACAGGAATAATATTTAACATATTGAACAACCTGCATAGCATAAGAATCTGTAAATTAGAATGGATGTCCAGTCAATGAGATCAGGAAATGGCTGCTATCTTAAGCTTCTCTGTTGAGTGGCAGGTCTGCCTATGTATACATCAGTGTATTTTAAAAGATGAATGACAATAGTAACAATAATTGCTACAGTGGGTCTTCTGGGAAGCTTCTTTGAAACAATGTTATATTTTTTAACCTTCCTCCATAAATGGTGTATGTAAAAACTGAATTACTAAGAGAATATAATGCAGTATCGGAGTTACAACCAAAGTGAGTTTGAGATTAGATATTTCTTAAGAAATTAACTTCATTATTTTTAAGTGAAATGCTCTGTTGCAAATCTAAAATTTTTTATTGCATCTGGAGTCTCTTAAATTTTTAAGTTTTCTTTTTTCTATTAATTTTTTGCCTCTGGAAGACAGACTAATTGCTTTTCTAGATTTGACTTTTGACTTTTTTGTTAATTATAGTAAAGCTTATTTTTACATAATCATACGATTTTTCTGTAGGAAGATATTTAGAATTTATCCATTCCAAACTCCTACACCGCCTAGGTATGTTGGAGTTCTATAGCTTATATTAGAAAAGTGAGGCCGGGCGCGGTGGCTCAAGCCTGTAATCCCAGCACTTTGGGAGGCCGAGGCGGGTGGATCACGAGCTCAAGAGATCGAGACCATCCTGGTCAACATGGTGAAACCCCGTCTCTACTAAAACTACAAAAAATTAGCTGGGCATGGTGGCACGTGCCTGTAATCCCAGCGACTCAGGAGGCT